>NC_054548.1:27540295-27840295 GCF_017654505.1 Polyodon spathula
TCCACATCCAGCACTCAAAGAATATCACAGATATTTGCAGAGCTTGTTGAGATGTTATAGTAATAGAATAATGACTTGGATTGCATTATTGAGGAGTTTGGTGTAAAACAAGTGATCAGGAGAGAATTTATCAGTATGCACGTCTATAAAGAGGTATGTGAAAAATACAGTGAACAAGGGGTGGAGCTTGGCTGGAGATGCAGTACTGATGTCGTTTTACCATGCAATGCATTTTGTTATAGAACAAAAAAACAAAAAGCATTCTTGCATCCCTATTCTGTGTTTTTTTTTTTCTCTCTCTCTCTGCTAGCGCTCTCGGCTCCACTCTAGCAACGCGTCAGTCTGGTGTTTGTATGGATGCGTGGTATATTTTAATATGTGTGTGGCCGGCAATTGTTTTAAACTGTTTGTAATTTCTTTGTTTTTTATTTTTTTTTTATATGACCTTTGTCTAGGAGGGAAATAGTTTCACTGTTGGAGTTTCATAGAGGGGCGGGTTATTGAAGTATATTTGTACCATGGTATGTTACTAATTTAATTAGCTATTTTCTCTGCTAATATATGTATGTTGCTGTTAATTCATACCTAGGTACTACAGGTTTCTTAGTAAAACTAATTACACTCAGTTGCTTAAGGTTGTTTATAGGGGGCTTTCGTAGCTCAGTTTTGCTGTCGGTTTTGTTAAGATTATAAACACTAATTGTTTGTGTAATTGCACGTTTGTAAATGATATTGTTTTATTTTGATTATTGTGTTTACTTTATTATTGTTCTTCTGGGTTTTATTTTATTTATTTTTTACCTTGGATTGTTTTGCTTTGTTTTGGTTTTATTATTTTGTTTATTGATATATGATACCAGTTGAAACTGACCTGCCTCAGCCCCCTTTATAGTTTTGTCTGAAATTGTGAAGGGGCTAATTTGTCTTTCAAATTTGTCAATATTTTATCTCCTGAACTTCTCCTCCTGTTTAAAGTTTTTCTTTTCTCTAATAAAATACTTGTTGATTTTTTTTTTAACTTTCCCTATAATTTGTGACAAGGGAAGGACTCATACTGAAAACAGAAAACAAGGAAAGAACACACTCGAAATTAATTACAATACTTGATATCAGTGGCTTGAAAAACTGGTGGGGCACAACACCCCCCTCCAAAAAAAAAAAACTAACGAAAGAAGCGATACCACGCTCAGACCCGATGCACGATTTTAACAATTTTTTTGTAAACATTATGCTAGCTTTCTAACATTACCAGATCTTTCATCACAAACAGTTCTACGCCAGATTGTCACAATCAAGAGAGCTGAAAATAACACTTTACAGGCAAGGGTCGCTTACCGACAACTGCACCTGCACTAACCTGGGCATTTGAAATGGAAATATCGTCACACTCTCGTGCTGTCTCGTGTTGAACTACATAAGAGTTAGGTTCGGTTTCTGTTGATGTCTCTGGCATTGGTGGTTTAGCTTTTTTGTTGTAGAAAAGTTCCAAACGTAGCTGTCTTTTTGCCATTTTAAAAGGGCTACATCAAATTCACTGTTTTTAGCACATATTGTTGCTGACTGAAAAAGTGAAAGTCTCCCACACGAACAAGCATAATGGTGAAGGGTCTTAGACACAATTTGGTTATGTTATTAAAGTTTGAAAGTTTGAAATAAACTGTGTAATTACATATTCTCTACCCACTTACGAAAAACATAAAAATATATATTTTTATTTTTAAATAATAAACCCTGGCAGCAGTGGCATAGCCACTTTTTTTGGAAGGGGATGGAAATGGTAACTTTTTTTAAGATGAGTAATCACAGTGGTGCAATTGGCAACCTGATTTTCTTATTCGTGCATTGACGTTTTATTTTCAAAAAATAAAGAACAATCTTTTTAACACAAGGTCCAATAACCAAATACAATGCAAAATAGTTAAAAAAACATTCAGTTTAGAACACTTCTGATTAAAAATAAAAAAGTAAATACAAAACAAAGGACTTGAACTTTAAACACACACATCAGATTTCAATTTCACATGATGATAATAAATAAAAATAAAGATATATAATTTCATTGGTACTTATGGTTGTTCATTTTGTAAACTAACATTTTGTGTTCAAAGCAAAGCAAACCATTTTATTTAATCTCACAGATCTTGACTAATTTAATTACCGTTTGACCGGCACAGGACTGCTGGTGGTAGCTGCTAGCATGTTGTCTTCAGACGGTCATAAACATTTTTCTGCCGTTTAACAAATTAAGGCAATGAAAATAAACAGCTAATGTTTTAGTTATTTTTTCCTTTCCCCTACCACTGTCAGGCCATGCTTCACGTCTCTCATTCAGCGTTACATCACGTTACACGATCGTCTGGACTGTAAAAAAGCTAAACTATAAAAGCTGTGTGCACTGTCCAATCAAAAGAGTTAAAGTTTGAACCTCTCACGAATGACAGTAAATAGCCGAATCACAAATAGAAATTTGAAACGCGCGCTTTGGCAGACAGCAAGCATGTCATTGGTCAGTTGTGAGTGGCGTTTCATGTCTATAGCAATTGAAAGCGGTACTGATTGAAGCGTATTGTGGCCACGAAAAAAATAATCTTTTCAGCACTTTTTTTTTTCCAGTATCACATTGGCTAAGTCACTGCCTGGCAGAAATCTGGAGGGGCACGTGACCAGGGAAGCCCCCCCCGCCCCTGGAGTGTCACCACTGACTGTTATTCAGGTTTACATTATACATAAGTAGGCAGGAATCAGTGTGAAAGTTTGCATCATAGGTCAGTGAGCTGATCGATTTAAATAAATAAATAAATAAATTTAAAAAACTGTTCCATTTACTGGGGGGGGGGGGGTACATGTCCTTCACATCTGCTGTTCAGAAAGATTATAACAAACACTAGGCTATATAATTATAAGTACTTCTCAAAAAAATCACATAGGTCTACAAGTGAACTTTAATTCTCTGTGCAAACTGCTCTTATATCACAACTCAATTTTCCAATGGAATAAACCTGCCTGATTTTAAAAAATATATAAAAAATAGTGCTCTATGAACTTTTTCACAGTCGTCGTAATGAGTAGGTCTAACGTATCGAATTTGCCACCACAATACAAATCGGGTTTTTCCAAGAGAAAGGAGCAGAAAAGACATTTCACAAAAATTTTACGAGAAAGAAGCTGAAAATGAAAAAAAAGTGTACGGCAAATGGTTTCAAAGTGGGCCGACAGCAGACTGAAGTAGTGCTGCAGCAGAACTGCCAACCTTTTCGCAAGAAGAAAAATCAACATTTGAGCCATAGGAAAGAGGATCGGACACCGATTTTGGAAAAGCATAGCAGCAAATACAACGTACAGAATCGTCGGGTATTGTAAATCTGGTACACAGTCAGTTATCATCTTTATCATATGATTTTTATGACCCAGCTACTTGGCCTGACGTTTATACTAAAGAAACACATGGGGGAGTGTTTACTCAAGGTTTCTCCAACTGGCAAAAATTATCACAAAAACTCTCAACACAAAGCTTACCAATAGCACATGGAGAATTACTACAAGTGGAAACATCTAGAAATCGGGTTACAAAACAAAACTACAATAGATAGTGTGATAGAGAGTAACAGGAGGCGATGTAACAGAGAGTGAGAGGATCCGAGCTGCAAATCTCCCTCCCGACCCAAGAGGGCGCTAAGCAGAGGTACTTGCACACCTGTACTGAGACGAGCCGGCTTGGAGAGAAGGGCGGAAAATGAAGTTGGCCATCTTAGTGCAGGGCGGAATGACCATATTAGGGGACAAGATTACTGTGATCAGCTGTGCTGCATGAGACAACTGGCAGGTGTGCCGAGTTGTGCCTATCATGGCGTGGAGTCTCCTAGTATATAAGGACTGTCATTTTGCAAGGGCGGGGCCTCTGAGGTAACATTGGACCATTGTTGCTGAGCCGTGTGTTTTGTTTGTGTGTTACTTGCTTTTGTTTGTTTATCATCAGGACCGAGGACACAGTGAGTTGTCATGACACTACAGCCAGCACTTTCACCTTGGACACTACACACCCCGTACAACTGAGCTGGACACTTAAGCACCTGCACTGTCCACCACCCCGAAAGATCACAAAAGAGCTGAGAGGGACTCGCTCTATTGGGACTTATGATTTTCATTTCTTTGTTGCTTTGGACTGTGTTCCAGTGAATAAAACTCACCCTCTACCATTGTTGGTATTGGGGTATTAGCTTTCTGGAATTTCTACATGTTGAAAATACAACGGGGGATATTTGCTACTACACCGACTCACTCAGCATGAAATAAAAGTTGAAGACTGCAGAGGGCAGTGTTACAATAAAGGGTCTAAGATGAGAGGAGTCCATCAAGGAGTTCAAGAAAGGATACGACAGGTCAATGAATGTGCAGTGTATGTGCCCTGCTGTTCCCATAACTGGAATCTTGCATTGGAACATGCAGCAGAAACATCCATAGAAGCAAATAATTTCTTTGGGGTACTGCAGCGTCTTTACAGGATCTTTTCAGGGTCCAATAAACGTTGGGACATCCTCGTTAAGCACCTGAAATGCTACACGCTGAAGTCTCTTTCCGAGACCCACTGGAGTGCTTGTGCTGAAGCCGGGAAGGCAGTCTTTGATAAATTTCCACAATTGTTAAATGCTTTGATCGAAGTATCAGAAAGTGGCAACATTGACAGCAAAACCCCGTCTGAGATCACAGGCCTTGTGAAACAATTGGAATCGTTTTCCTTTATTGTAGGTCTGGTTGTGTGGAATGAAGTACTTAGCACCATCAGTCGTGCGACAGTGATTTTACAGTCTCCCAATTTAAATCTGACAAATGCAATAGATGTGGTGTCGGCAATCAAGGGACAATTGTCGAATTATTGAAAAAATGGCTTCATTATAGCACTGGAGGAAGCAAAAGTACTAGCCCAAAAACTGGACATTGATCTGACATTTCCCCAAAAACTGACTTTTGGCTCTCCTGGCAGCTTTCTGAGGATGAACCCTTAAGTGGTCAGGAAAAATTTGAAGTCAGTTTTTTTAATTGCCTGTTAGATAAGTTCCTGATGGAAATTGAGGAATGCTTTGTTTTTTTGCTCGAATTTGAATTGCTTTTTGGGGTTTTTTGTTCCACATAAAAGCATCTGGAAGCTCAAACAAGCAAGTGATGAGCTGGCTCAATTTCTTGGGGACATAGATGGACACCCATATTGGACTACAAGTACTGCTTACAATTCCAATTACAGTTGCAAGCACTGAACAATCCTTCAGTAAACTGTCTTTGATAAAGAATTACTTGCGCTCAACAATGTCGCAGAAGAGACTGTCTGCATTGGCTGTGCTTTCAACTGAAAAACAGAATCGCAAGACAAGTGAACTTTTCTGATGTAATCGAACAATTTGCTGCTGCCAAAGTTCAACATGTACAACACTTATGAACAGTAAGCTATTCATTTTATTATTTGACATTATTAACAAACAATGTTTAGTTATTGTTGCTTTGTTTTATGAATTGCAGTTCATAATTTGTCAAAATAAATTTCTTTATAGATTAGTATAATGTTGTTTTAACATATGATTTGTATTCATTATTATTCATTGTAATTTAAATTAACGTACAAATTGTAGGAATAAATAATTTAAATATAACTGCTAATGAGTTTTATTAGATTTATTTTCAGTTTAGTGTTTTTTTCACAAAAAAAGAGGGGTTTTTGGGGGGGGGGGGGGGGGGGGGGGGGGGGTGGGGGGGGGGGAGTACTTCACAGTCTTGCACCAGGGCCCAGTAAATTCTAGCACCAGCCCTGAGTACACTCGTAAATGCAGCGTGGTACAATATAAAGCTGCTTCTTGGCTAGAATATTCAGAAGAAAAGTCATGATGTTTTGTTGGGCATGTTGTTTTAGTGTAATTTACACAGCAAAAATAAGTAAGTTAGATAAGTTAGATTTATAGACATTGCTGCTCAAGGGGGTGCCATGAGTTACTGAATCTAAAGGTTCACATACTTTTTCACACATGGATATTGAATGTTGAGTCATTTGTGGATAAATGTTGAAAAAGTATCATGTTTTTGTGTCATTTATTTAATCAGATTATCTTTATTTATCATTAGGACTCAGATTAAGTTCAAATAACATTTTAGGTTTGAAATATGTAAAAATACTAAAGGGTTTACAAAACTTTTTCTTGGCAGGGTATATTAACTGACTTTCTTCAATTTCAACTCTTTTCCTCCCTTCACAGACCTGGTCATGAAGCCACGCGCTTATTGGTTTTCTGGGATGCTGAGGATCCACCACCACATTAACTTCCACCTTCCCTGCATCAGGCATCCATTCCTGCTACCTCTTCCTGTTCCCGGATTCGCACTAACCTATGTGGCTCCGCTCCTCCAAACCGACTAACTTCATCAAGGCACTTCATTCAACTTTCAAAGTCATCACTTAATTCAACTGAACCGACAGTCAGATACGGAAACCATGTCTATGATCAACAACGTTTCAGTCAAAGTGTCCTCCTACCCTGCAATGGACAATACACTCAGACTGCTCCTGATCAAATCAATATGTTTTATAGCAGCCTCAGAGCTATGCATTCTTCATCTTCTCAGGTTCTGCAGCAGCCTCAGATCTATGCATTTTTCATCCCTGCCCAAAGACAGCCCCATCTCTGGCTCCAGTTAAACTGCCATAACACTCAAAGACCAATATCCACCGCATTCAGCAGATCTCTGCTCTCTACAGCAGGCCACTGCACACGACTGACAGCACTCCATTGTTTACTCCTCAGATCTCTGCAACGTTTAGCAGATCCCTCCCTCTGCTGTTAATTGCTCCTCAGTACAGCAGATCTTGGCTCCCTCTTCAGATCTGCTCACTATTGCAGCATGCAAAAGTTATTTTAATTCAGTGTTTAAATCAACAACTGTCCTCCTCCAGCGCTTTCAACCCTTCAGCATTCCTCCAATACACAGATCGTGGCAGCCATCTCCACAGTCAAGGCTAACGGTAATCCCCATCTAATCAAGTAATACAGGGCGCTTGACTTCCTCAGCAATCTAGTCATATGTCCGCTCATCCTCTCAAATACGTGGTACGAGACCGGGAATCTGTCTTAATTTTATGAGTTAAGGAGTTCCACTATTAGGAGAATGACTGGAGTTATGAAAGCCAAATCTCTGAATGTGAGTTCACCCTTTCCATCCCAAGCAGACATGATGGTAGCAAACTGCCATCCCGTATTAACACATAGGATGGTCGGCATCTTATCTCTCTGCCCTTGTTTCCAGAATCAGGCGCAAAGATCGCTGAGCTTCCTCAGCAGTCAATTTCATATATTCGTTCAGCTCCAGCTGCCACCTTAGCCCTCATCAAACTCTGCAACACCGACATCTGCTGTTCAACTAAATACAACACTCTCCAACCTTCTGCAATCTGCTCCCCACTACATGGCTATAGCCTTAGCCCCAAAGACCAAATAATCGTAAACCACTGGATGGAAAACATTTACAACTTTCTGCAGTCAAAACCAAATATATCCCATCCTGCTTCAATAAGCAATGGATTCTAGCCTCCATCGCCCATGCAAGGGATTCTTTTAGCCCCCACTACCATTAAAGCCTACCATTAAAGCCTACATATCTGGAATTCAGTTTTTCTACTGCCACAACTCCGTCCCTTCCCCAACAGTCCTATCCATCCCATCAGTCTGCTTGAAACTCAGAGAGATCCTCAAAAGCTCCCTCCCTCCTCATCACATTCATCTACTCGTAGATCTTTCACCTTGATTTTATACCCCTCATTCATTTAGGATAGAAGAATCAATCTCTGCAGCTGGTGCTAACATCAACCTCCACCTAATCAAGAGTATGGGGTGCTGGACTTAATCAGCAGTAGATACATACATTCGCCCATCTCCCACCGACATTGCCACAGCCCATCAGAAAATTGTTATCATGCCCGGAGTAGGTGCTACCTGACCGTCGGGGCTTCCAGAGGTTTTTCCCCTTTTAGAAGGGGCTGCTTTCCTCTCCACTGAGTAGCAGGTAAATACATAAACCATTACACACTAACCCTTCTAATCCCTCTCTATTTGTCTCATGTCATTTCATCCTTGAATTTATGTTATGCATTGGTAAGTGTTCTGTTGTCTGTCTCGCAGTGAGGTTATGCAGGGAGCCGGGGGTTCATTCTTTTGGGTTAAATGAGTCTCACTTCCCCGACCTTAGGCAAGCTGTGCTTCCTGAACCTTATTTAAGGGAGGTTCTCATCACATGCGTCAGAGGGGACCCCCGGCCACACTATCCTTCTGCAGCTCATGCGCTTATCTTACCTCATCGCAGTGAGGCTCTATCATATTTAACATTTCGGGACATGGCCCACTTTAATCTCTCAGTGCTCAAGTTCCACGTGGGATGCCCCTCTGCTCTCAGCTTCGGAGACTGCAGTCTCACTTCATTCTAGGGCAGTACCACATCGGTCAGGGAACCCTTTTCCTACTATTTCCTTTCAGGTCTCCGTGAGACCCATTCTTGCCCCGCGAGACAACTCTGTCACAGCAGAGTTTTTCTTATGTTTTTCAGATCCCAGGGGGCCGCAGCCTTCAAGACCAAGCCCTCTCCTCTGCAGAGGACGACTCTCTGGTGGGGGATCTCTTTTCTATCCAGATAGCAGTCTGTTCAGAAGTTCAGGCCGCAGTAAACTTCTTTAAGTCGGGCCCCTTCGCTTGTTACTGCTGCACACCTTCTTTCTGCCTTCTCTGTACTACACTATAGTCCCAGCAGGCACCCCGTGAAATGTAGAGTGTTTGTCGTAAATACCACTTTGAATTTCAAGCCAAAATTGAATTCCTTGCCAATACCTTAGTTTTGAAAGATAACGGTGCTAAAGATGACTGCATATATTTAGAATGATTGACGTGTTTTGTAAATGTGAAGAAATCCAAAAGTTTCTCAATCTAGGCAGTTAACTGATTTATTTTGGGGGTGGGCTCAAACTTGACAGTACTGTACATACTATAGGAAAAAAATTATACCTCAAGGTATTAGGGGGCGCTGAGCCAGCTGAGGGTTTCCTTTACCAGAATTCACTGGACCATGATATTCATCACATTTAGAGTTCGCCATCTTGGTGAAGGAAGAAAGCACTAGTGTCACAAGTGTGCACTACTCTATTCAGCCATTATTAGGAAAACCTGCTCTCTAGGGCACTAGTGTTTGGCTGACTACAGGGTCAGAGCTCCGGGTACTAATATGAGCCTGTTGTCTCTCCATTCTCAGTTTTTTAGCGAGAAGCAGGAGGCGAGAGTGAAGAAGTGAGGGGCGTGACCGGGTGTACTGTGTTTACTTTGTAAACAAAGTACTGTACTCCTACAGATTAAACAAAAGAGTCATACCTGTGCTGACGGTAGACAAACTGTTACAGAACTGAGTGAAAAATGTATTGATATTTTGCAGCATTCATTGATCCTTCTACACAAAGGTCGCTAGTGCCTGAGGAAGAAAAACAAGCCCATACCATTACACGACTTCCACTGCATTTTACAATGGTCATGATTAACTTTTTTTAATTTCTTCTCCTCTTTTTGTCCAAACATATTTTTGCTTTCTTGGTGAAAAAAATTATATTTTGGATTCATCTTCAACATTGTTTGAAGAAATCATCAGGTTTTTTCAAGTATTCAGTGGAACACTCCAACTGCTTTCTTTTTTGTATTGTTTTTAACACAGGTTTGCATCTTGGTTTTCACCTATGGACAATCATCTCGTGAATTTCTTGACCATCTTCTCTCAATTCTTTTGCAGTAATCTGAGGATTTTGCCGGGATGCTTGAACTATTCTTCCAGATTTTGCAGAAATCTTTCTTGGTCTTCCACATCCGGAGCTAGTTCTAGTAGTGAATGTTGTTCTGTGTTTGTTAATACTAGCCCACACAGTGCTTTCTTTCTGCTATGTTTCTGGTAGTTTCTACTTTTTCATTCAGTTGTATCGCTGCCATTTTGAAATCGCTGCTGTACTCTTTAGTTTTAACCATCTGTGTTGCTTTTTTAAGCACAAATTTCCAATGTATTTTTCAGCACTTGATGATTACGTAATTATTTATTCTATAATTATCATCAGATGTTGGTTTTCCAATCATGACAACTGTCAATAATGAGCAACAAATGGGTTCTCTTTCTATTCGAAAATAGCCATCAACTAATGGGTATCACCATCAAGTGATAGGATTATGCTAAGCTTAATATGAAAGTTGCCTTTAGGCCTCCGTAGTTCTGATGTTAGCTCCCCGCCCCTCGGGTGCTGAATAACTATGCAGTAGGAAGCTCAGTCTCTTTTGCTTTCAGCCTCTGATCAGGATTGAGCATAATTATATTGTTGTTCTTACAACACTCTTAATTATTTAAAATTCAGTGTTTGTACCTTCCATTGCCTTAATTGTGCATGGGAAGCTGGCGGCTGCCCCTTCCCCTGGTTTATCTCACTGAATCTCTAGTTTATGTTCGCTGAGTGTGGGCCACAAAATCACTGGGCTTGGCTGGTTTTGACGCCCACTTTTAGATCTCTTATTCGGCGTGCTGGCTGGCACTACCTCTCAGCACTCAGCCGAGTTGCTACTATTGAGCACTGCTCTATTTTCAGATTGCTGACTCTTCAAGCCTGTCTCATTATTTGACAGTGTTAACTAACACTTTTGTTTTTCTTTCTTTCAGGAAGAAACCACGAGATGTGTGTGTTGGCCCTGGGCCTACCGTAACTACAGCAGTGGTCTTTATTAGACCTTAGCCTGTTTCTTGTAATCACCGTGTGTTTGTTTAGATCTACCAATTTAAATTTTAATCAGGTTTTCTGAAGGATTTTTCCCCAAGTGTGTGTCACCACATCCTCGCAGGGATGTGGGCATGTGCTCACCTGTGCCCTGTGCACTTCCGTGCACACCCGTGCATTGGGGCACATCCGTGCCCTGTTCACATCCATGCCTGTGCACCCCGTGCACACCCGTGCCCCGTGCACATCCATGCCCGTGCACCCCATGCATACCTGTGTCCATGCACATCCATGCCCATGCAAAAATGTGCCCCTTGCACATCTGTGCCCGTGCACCCCATGCACATCCGTTCCCCATGCACAGCCGTGCCCGTGTATGGCATATATCAACCGCCAGGGCGGCCTGAGATCTAAGCGGTGCGGCTGTTACTGTGGTCGCAGCCCGGCTGGCTTCTCTTCAGGCATTTCACTTACCGGGCCGACTCAACCACACCCTCTCCAGAGGAGGTCCCCTGGCCTCGGAATGGCGTCTCAGAACAGACGTAGATCTCTTCACCTCACGGGAGTCTACACACTGCCCTCTTTGTAGACCTTGACAGTCCCTTAGGAGTCGATGCCCTGGCCCACGAGTGGTCGGCTTGTCTTCTATATGCCTTCCCAGATACCACTGCTTCTCGTCTTCCTAGAGAAGGTCAGGGTAGAGAAAGCTACAGTGCTTCTGGTAGCTCCTCGGTGGCCCCTAAAGACCTGGTTTTCGACCCTGGTGTAACTCCTACACGGCCAGCCGAAGCAGATCTCCCTGCAGGCAGATCTCCTCTCTCAGACTCAGGGCGATCTGTGGCACCCGAATCCCAAGCTGATGCAGCTTTGGGTCTGGCCCCTGAACGGGAACACCTGTCAGCTCTAGGGCTGTTATCGGCAGCTATTGCCACTATTCAGAGCACGAGAGCTCCCTCTACCAGGTCACAATACACGTATAAGTGGCAGTTATTTCAGGACTGGTGTCTGGCCCACGGCCAGGACCCAGTTACCTGCCCCATGGCAGTTATCTTACAGTTTCTCCAGAAACTGGTAGATGACGGGAAGTCCCCTTCCACATTGAAGGTGTACCTAGCAGCCATATCTGCTCTTCACGTACGCATAGATGGGTTATTGCCTGGGAACCATTTCCTGGCGTCCCAATTTCTTAAGGGCACGAGGAGGCTGCATCCTCCCAGGACATCTAGCCTCCCCTCGTAGTGCCCTGATGTGGTGCTGGAAGCCCTTACAAAAGCCCCCTTTGAGTCACTCCACACTGTGGATCTAAAGACTGCATTTTTTCTGGCTATTGATTCATCAAAACGTGTGGGTGAGCTTCAAGCACATTCAGTGCACCCTTCTTGCACTCCCTTCGCTGGAGACGGGTCTAGAGTCTCCATGCGACCAAACTCAGCATTTTTGCCTAAGGTTATATCCCTGTTCCACGTGAACCAATCTGTGGAGTTGATGGCATTCCATCCTCCTCCCTTCTCTTCTCTGGAGGACCAACGGTTGCACATGCTCCCCGTGCGGACATTGAGGTGCTATATTGACTATACAAGGGGTACCAGACACACTGAACAGTTGTTTGTGTGTTATGATTCTAGAAAGCTGGGCCAGGCATTGTCTAAACAATGTCTGTCCTATTGGATAATGGATGCCATTGCTCTGGCTTATGAATCTACTGGCCTTCCTCCACCAGGACATTTGAAGGCGCATTCTACCAGGGGTATGGTGACGTCCTGGGCCCTTTTTCGAGGTGTCTCAGTGTCAGAAATATGTGCTGTAGCTAGCTGGGCTACGCCACACACTTTCATGAAGTTCTTCAGACTGAATGTACTGGATTCCTCTGCTCCACTTTTTGGAGCATCGGTATTGGACTCTGTTACACCAGTGGTAGTGTTAGCCTGGATTAGACTGTTGTATGTTTATATTCTAACTCATTTTTATATTTTCAAATACTTTAGTTTTACTTTTGATAAACTTTTAAAAGTGTAATGTAGACTCTACCATTGCCTATACATGCACTGGGAGACCTTAATAATTGCTTTTGGAATGCTTATGAGGGTTAAGAGGATTATATGTTATAGAGTTTTGCTGTGCTAGACTTCCTACTATCCTTAAGGGTGTAAGTGACATTTTCTTCAAAAAAATCTTTAGAGCTAAAAAAGCTTACTTCCAAATTAAATATTACATCAAATATGTATGTTCCTTAAAACATATAATAACCTTTAAGCTGCTACCTAATAATACATATTTTTTTGATGTGATAAAATCCAATATTTTAAGAAAATAATGTTGTGCTTTTTGTGTTTTTATTGCCTGCCACTTGTTGGTTAAAAGACATGACAGTTAAAGTTTTGTTTAGATCTTTTTGTATGCACCTTCCTATCTTAAAATATCAACTGTGTCTTCCAGTATTACTTCTGTCTCAAACACATGTGCTCACATACACTTTTACAGGTATGTTTCATCTAGCTGAGTCTGCATCTCACGTTCTATTCAGACTCATTATGAATTTGGCCTTTCCTGAGTATTCAGAACACCTTAGTGACAGTTTTTGACATGTAATACATTACTGTTCTCAAAAGACAAACAATGTTTTTGGGTACCATCTGGGAAATATATGATTTATATTTAAATTGTCTGATTCATCAGAATACTTTTGGTGTGCAGAAGTTCTATTTTAGGTGTCTCTGCAGCAGCAGTTGTGATGCATAGTTCACCCGTAGTCTCTGTAAGTCACTTTGGATAAAATCATTTGCAAAATGACTAATTAAGATGCTCGCACTAGTTTGACTAACAATTTAAAATCCAAGACACAATTATGGGGATTATTACGAGAAAATTACTAGAAATGAGAAGATGTTCTAATGTGTTTAATTTGTTATATGGCATAGTGTATGAGATAGTGTTTATATTTATACATCCCATATATGTCACACAGTATTATAAAAAAAAGGATGAACACATTATGAATTGAAAGGCACACATATAAATACTGAATCAGATCTAGAGTCACAGTAGTGACTTCAGTCAATTTATATAATGAAGTACTATTCAAAATGGAGGTGCTATTATTTTGGTTGTGCACCGATTAAGACAATATGTTTTGTAAAACTATTTCACATTTCAAACATATTACTATAGAAACAGTAGCTACCCTAACATGATATTTAATAGACCACAATCTAAGAAACTAAATAATTCCAAAGTGTACTGTAATGTTTGGTCAATAAAGTCCCTTTTTAGTTGTACAGCGCAAATGCTTTGAACTTGATCTCATTGACTGGTGTAGAATTAAGACAACAATACCGTTCTCTAAATATCCTTTGGGGTTGTGGGGCAGTTTAACGTTCAATTATTTATTGGACTTATGATGAAGATGTCACCACAAGATAATTGTTGTGTCAGAGTACTGGGTATTTTGAAAAAGACACCATGCTAAATCCAAGACACTAATCTAAAACATAGAACAATCTACAGTTGCCATATACATGTTGCCATTTTTACCAAAGATAGATCAGCCTATCAGAAAAAAAGGTTATGCAGTACTTTGTCTGAGGTTAGAAGCTGAATAGTTTCTGATGCTTTAGGATGTTCTGCAACACTATGCCAGCTTTATGTCCAGACATAAGATGACTAGAATGATTGAATAACACAACTGGTTTGTTAAGATTCGTGTATTCAATGTAATTTATAGAAACCTGTTTCAAATGAAGTATGTCCAAAAAGTGATTGGACAATGTATGTCTTGTGTTTCGAACAAAGTCATGAGAGCAGGATGTACACTATAATGGACTGCTTCCAATCTATACTGGTGTGAAAGCTTATTTTATCTAGCTAAAAAGTATGGCTAAATAAAAGAAAATAATACATAGTCTGTCAGCGTGTTTGTTGAGATCAATCAGTTTTGCAGTAATTCGTGTTTTAGGTTAAGCACAAAACTGTCCCATGTGTATAAAAAAATAAATAAATAAAAGAGTGTTTTCTCCATTAGATTAATGTGTTGCAATGCACTAGTACTTAAAAGGCTGTAACACTGACTGTCCAGAATTATTCTAAAAATGTAGTATATTTTAGGCAGTGGTCACACTGGGTCTATTTGAAACAGACTCCGTCTTGTTCGTTTAGTTTGAAACAGTATATCAATTTGTTTGTATGTTAATTTTTGTTAAATACAATAATTTTGAGGTTTTGGGTTCGTCTTTTTTTTATAACTGACTCGGCTCGCACCAAGCGCTAGGGAATCGGATCAGGCCCGCAAAACTAAACGAGTTTGACACCACTGGTTTATATGGTCTGTGAACCAAATGTTTACAAAGCGCTTTGTGATGGTGTTCCACTATGAAAGGCACTATATTGATTGATATTGAAAGATGGCAGCTATTAATATTAATGTTTTTAATACAGCATGTTTTAGATTGTTACATATTGCTGTGGATGGAAGCACTGGGGGAGCACTTAATTAATAGATATGTCTACAGTAGTCGAATAAAGCAGTTTATACAATTCTGCACGGTTCTCCTACTGTCTGCATTAAGCAACGTCATTTGAGAAGAGAGACATTTTTGTGACTTTTGTCCCTTTCTGCTTGGATTTTGGTGTCCGACCGAACAGCTTCAGTTTTTCGCACTGTCCATGTAGTTAGGATTACCAGATTTCCACAGTGAAAAACTGGGACTTTTTTTTCTTCAGTTCACTGACCCTGTAGCAACTCTGAAGCCATTAAAATAACAGTATATAATAACACAATAATAGTTTAAAAATTAAACATTGGGTTAATTTATTGCAGATCACAACAGTTTATTTTCTTTATACTGTCGTATTGTTAAATTATTAAATGTACAAAAAGCCAGATTTAAAAGAAATAGATCCTCTTAAATTAATAGATCCAATTAAATATATGGTATACATACAATCGAATGATTAATCAAATAATCCATATAATTGTTTATTTTATTTTTGAATGGCACTAACACAACCTAATACATTACTGTAACTTGTAGAGCAAACTGATGCAGTTTTGTACTATTAAAAATAAATAAATAAATAAATAAATACAATTGCAATTTTACTAATTCCGACCGGGACAACAAATTAAGGCTGAAACTGTGACAATCCCAGTTTTCACACGACGTCTGGTAACCCTAATGTAATTCCCAAAGACATTTTTTGTTGTTTGCTCTACTTGTTTCCTCAGAATATGAAGTAAACTATGCACAAAATGTTTACTTACCTTGTATAGTTTGTTTCCTATATGCAAAAGGACAGTGCCCAGCAGTTGTTCACATTGACATTTAGCAAGCGAATTAGACTGTGCGTTTGCCAAACGGACCAAGACCACTTCTTTAGGTGGACTCTATACGGTTAATTTCCCAAGCAGACTTTGTTGATCACACTTCATACCAAATGTATCAAACCGTACCGAGTGCGGACCAAACACTCTAAACAGACCCAGTGTGAACACAACATTATTGTTCTCACCGAAACAAAATTTGTGAGTTAATATTGAAAATAATTAACTACATAACTTGCAGTGAGATCTCCCAAAAATGCAGCTCAATTGCGACCAAAGCATGCAAAATTGCTAGTAGTTTAATTATGAAGGTAATTAAAAAGCCTTATAAACAGCGTTTCATTTTCGTATTACATACAAATGCCGATCTAAAATGGCAGAAATGTGAAACAACTAGCATTCTTTTTTAACGGTAATTGTATATACATGTTTAAGTAGAAACGTTTTACAGTAAATCTCTTACAAAAAGTCCAGCAAATGTACCTGTATGCTTAAAGTTTACAGACATTCAATTTCAAACCAAAATGAGCTTGCTAAGTTGTTCAGATACTGCCAAGCACAGGCTATAGCACTGACAAACATACATTAGTTTTTTTTTTTTTTTTTTTTTTTTTTTTAAACTGTTGCAGACTTTCTTTTTGTTTGAATTCATAACCAATGAGATTCCACCATTGCACCCTTGGAGGAAATCTGCTTGCCACGCATCTTATTTTTAGTAAACACAAAATAACCCACTGGATTTTAATCTTTAAATTAAACTTTAAATGAAGCTTTACTGCATGTATCATTCTCCAGTGCAAAATAATCCCTATTTGACTCTAGCCCTTTCATGCATGGCGACCTCTGTTCTTGTCTTTATATGCGGTGTGATTGAATGATTCTTGGGGTTAGAGCTCCCTCCCGACCTGTGAGGGCGCTGTGTAAAGGGAACAGAGTACTCTGGACTAAAAGGCATGACAATTTATTCCTGTGGATAGGTGAAAGTCGTCCGGCTAGAAAAGGGGCAGAGCTATACCTGAACACAATGACCCGGACCTGAAACGCTGTGGCATCTGTGAATTAAAAAAACAGATGCGCTCGTTAACCAAGGGGTCATGAGGGAGGGTATAAATAGGGGTCGTAGCTAAAGTAATGTGTTCCTTTGTAAATGGTTGTATATAACCTAAAAGAAGACCATAATATTGCTGAAAACCGTGAGTGTTTGTCTTGTGCTTATTAGTGTTGGTTGTAACTGTCGTTTGTCTTAACTAAACTACCAGTAACACGATCTGGAGATGTAGCACAAGCCAGTACCAACCCAGACATCAATTGTCTGTTTTGTATCTATTCTGCACTTACCTGTATTCACTCACCACTTTGCCACAGGGGACATACAGAAGACACATAAGCATGACAGCCTCATATGAGGATGGAACTTTTCTCCATGTAAAGCAATAGAAAAAACTGAAAAAAATAAATGTTCAATGAAAAATATATTTATTAGGTGTCCAAAACTATTTTTTTCAGGTACTACCAATCATGCATGAAAGGATTAGAGGCTTGGAACAACTTAATACCGGTAAATACATTTTTCATTTATTTTTATGGATATTCAAAGTTGTTAAGTTATTTATGTTTACATTGAAGTTTCAATGTATTATTATTATTATTCTGTAAAGGAAATAAAAGTTAACAAAATATATAAAAAAAAGCTTACTTCCATATTTCAGACTTGCAAGCAAATGTCTGTCAGCCTTGAGAGGAAGATCTTTCAACATTACTCATTGTAGTTCAATATGAGTGACAGGAAATGGAGTCGCGGTGACCCAGACCAGAAGAAAGCACAACAAAAACAAAGGTACGGTGCAGTGGCGCGTGCGCCGTTTTATTTAAAGCAAACAAAAAAATAAATACAATACTTGAACAAAAATAAACACTTGCTCGCAGAGCAGAAATAAAATAATTAAACAAAAATAAATCTCCAACACAAATGAATTAAGGTCCGGCTGGGCAGTAGCCTTCACGGATCCTTATATTCTTTTAAATTTACTTTCTCCTCTCTCACTCTCGTTCCTCCCCTGAACACCCACCCCGAGTGCAGAGAGCTGCAGATATTTATACAGGTGACAATCTCCCGATTAGCAACAAATTAGTCACTTAACTAATTCGGGAGGTGGCCACCATCTGCACAAGTTTCATAATGTGGATGTGGCTTCCCATCCACGCCGCAAAACAATAACAAAACTAAAAGCACAGCTACGCTGTCATACAAAATAATAAACAAACAAAACACACGGCGGTTCGCCGTCATCTATAAACACAAATATAAAACAATAAACAAATACAAAACAACAACACAGGGGCGGAGGGGGAGACCCCGTTCTAAAAATAAACAAACAATATGAGATTAAACAGCTGGGCTTTCCTACCACCCTGCTACAATGAGATATAATGGAAATGTACTAAAAAGTGATGCTACGTCTAGGAGCCAAATGGACACATTCCACTGAACACTTGATAGAAAGTAATGGCTAACGATTAAGCTGAATTATAAGTAATGTAATTCAGTGGAGACCTAAATCAATCTGAAGATGTTTATTTCTTTCTTTATTTTAAGTAGCACTTTTCATAGTGGACCACCATCACAAGTATAATTATTTACATCTTTCAAATGTATCTAGCACTACTGTAACATTCATACAATTGTATTATTAATAATCAACTATCTGCAAGTTTTTCTGTCCTAATTAGTTAAATAATTACTTGTAGACTACATAATTATACTCCATGTTATTAACAGTAAATTCATCATTAAACTGTAAAATGTGTGCTATGCGTCGTTAATTTACACAAATGTGCACAAGGCCTCTCTAATTTATCAATGTTTCCATAAAATATAGAATAGATCACTAAATAAATGATTCTCTCTGTGGAGGATTTTCCTTTTCTATAGACCCATTTCACAAGTGGTGTCAGATGTTGAAATAGAAATGAAGCTAGGGTCGAAGTCATAAACTTACAAAACAAGTTTTTTTCTTTGTGTTTGGTATTGTAGACTTACAAAAAGTGAAAAATACAATATTTCTAAATACGAAAAATGGTGCATGTACACAAAAGTGAAACTGGCCACATACTCAGATAAGTTACTCTAGAAACTCTGCGGTATAGAGCATTTCACATTCCTGGGGGGAAAAAATAAATAAATTGATGAATCGTTCAGAACAGAGATAAAAAAAAAAAAAAACAGGAAAAAACCTCCATGCTTGACAAAAAAAGAGCTATCTTACTTTTTGACTCCATGTTCTCTATACAGGTATGCATGTTTTAGCATGCTCTCTTTTTAATAAATGAATAATAAAAAACACAAGTCAATATTTATTAGACATTATAGTACAATTAAAACAGTAGGCAGTTTATATACACGTCAAAGAAAACAATGTAGCCTATTTTTTTTTTTCAAATAAATTATATTTACATGAATCTCTGCTTAGTCTGAATAATGTACAAAGAAGGAAACAAGTAATTAGATCCCATGTGGATTTGCCTTGATCGTGTTTATCTAAGGATAAGTAGGTTTAAATAATATATGACAAATAAAGCTGATCATCTAAAATAGTACAGTTCCTAAGCTTTTACACTCCCAGTTAATTAACACAAATGAGGGGCTTGCCTTTTATTCTCTAAACATATATTCCAGGTTATTTATTAAAGCATAATGGTGTTCTAATAAAAAAAAAAAAAAAAAAAAAAAAAAAAAAAAAACACATTACCTGAAGTTTATTTAAAGAGCATATCCATGGATTCAAATAAGTTGTCCTCAGATCTGCATACAGACCTTGTACAAATGCAGTAACATAGATTGTGAGCACAAATGCAGACGACAATTTGTTTAAAAAAATAAATCAACCCTAATGGCGGAGTAAAATAAGACAAGTATTTGAATTGCTTGACGATACTGATACATTGCGAGATTGCTTAGCAATCATAACAGCGAAAGTCAGAATGATTTTATAGAGCTGTGCAGGACACTAAATAAATCGTCATTAGGAAAAAGGTAACTTGTAATGAGTTTACTGTCATTTACAATCATACTTTCACTCGTATCAAAACTTGTTATTGTTCCTGTTCTCAATATGGACCAAAAACATTAAAAAATTTGTGACGGGGGTTGGGGGAGAGGGCGACCTTTGACAGTCATACACCACCCCCCTCTCGATAAAGGTAATTTTTAATAGGAAGAGCAACAACACAAGTACCAAAAGACAGTGTAATAATTGTGTATTAATTGTGTTGTTTTAATTACTGTAGCTATTTTGTTTTTCTTTTTAAAATCAAGCACAATAAATGCCAGAAATTAACAATGAAGTTTCCAAAAATAAATAAAATGGGTAATATCCTATAATCGTCCCCCTTACTACTGTCTTGTTTATCTGTAGTGCTGTCAGTAACAGTTTATTAAAAAATATCACCTTATTTAATATCCTCTAGCTATTTCCCTTTTTAGAAAATGCCAATGTCCCTTTCCACCACTAGTCTGACTGACTTGTCGACCTCCCAGCACTGGGGACACCGCAACTAATGCCCAAATAAAAAAACAATGAAATTACCGTACTAAAACGAACACAAAAAAAGGATCTTTTGGTCTTCAGCTCGAGGGTATCTGCCTATTTCATCTCCCATGACACAGCAGTTTTATTCCCGCAGACTCTTTACAGCAATACTGGTAGATGGAGGGATGTCTCTAAAAATAACCAATAAACACAAAGGTTAAAAGAGTTCAGTTGGTCTTTTTTGTGTGCACCATTCTCTTCAATACTGTGCAAAAATCTCAAAATCTTAAAAACTATTAAAACATGCAAGTCTCGCTACTTGCACTTTGCTTGGCTCTTCTGGCTCAGTCTGTCCATTTCTCTTCATGTTTCTTGGTGCGCGTGGTTCTCTAGCTGCCATAAACTCACTGATATAGGTCCGAGGCAGTGTTGCCAGATGGGTGGGTTCACGCCCAATTGGGCTTGTATTTTTACTATTGTGTGTTAAAAAATGGTTTTGGACAGGTGCCTATTTTTGGGCTGGTATTGGGCATTTGCGGACGTATTACATTCTGATATTTTGAATAGTTTTAAAATATTTATAATTAAAATATCTAAGCAAAATACACAAAGACGAGCTGGGGGTCAGGCATTGATTCCCAGGGATCCGACACACACACTCAGAAAAACCAAATAGGTTAAACTAGCTAGTAAATTTAATAAACATAGTTACAACTATGTTTACTAAATTTAAAGCAAAATTGCCTGTGTCGATGATTATATATGATAAGCGTATTGATTTCGTTACCAAACAACCAAAAAAAGCCTTGCATGTTGTTTTGTGTAAAAAAGGGTTTTGGCAGGTTTTTGTAAAAATAGTTGGCAACACTGTTCAGAGGGTGGTACAAGCTGACGCATTGCCCAATCCTAACAGGAAATCTTTTTTCTAACCCTATTGCCTATGGTGAATCTTGCCGTCAATCAATATCAAGGTAATCTGGAAATACTTCAGAGGCAGGTCGATAAGGAGGGAGTAAATCAGGGAATGTAGCAGCAAAAAAAAAACATTACATGCTCAACGAAAATCCACACACACAAGTGAAAATAGGACACGTTTTTTGAAAATAATCAGTATAAAACAGTTTAACATTAGAACCGCTAAGATTTCGGACTACATGTAACCGTCTCACCCACAAAATGTGTGGCTCGATTTTAAAAAGGCTTTGATATGAAAATGAAAAAGAAACAATCTGATAGAGCTTAATATTTTTATTTATGGACATAATACATAACATTTTGAGAGCAGAAACAGCGTATTTACATCGTAAATTAAACTTATTTCTTATTTTTTTCAAAAAGAGCACATTTACATAAATATGAAAAACTAATAAAATAAACTTTACGCAATAAATGCCTTTGTAAACAGGTGTAGAAAGCTGGATGCACATATAAAATTATAAAACATAAATAACTAGTAATAAAAATAGCATAAAACAAAAATATAACATAATTTGTGCAACGTGAAAGCGCTTTGAGTGAAACAGAGTTCAAAGGATCTGTCTGTTCAGAGTTCTATTAAAGCTTTCTAAGTACAATCTATGCAGAAAACATGCTCTTCAACAGTACTACAGCATTTGCTGCTGCTCTTAACCCTAACCCTCTACTCCCCTTCATCTACTCCCTTCTCAACATCTCTCTCCTCTCTGGCCTCTTTCCCTCTGCCTTCAAACAAGCCTCTCCCTCTTACCCTTCCTTTCTAAAACTCTCGAGCAGGTAGCACACCGCCAGCTCTCTGCTTTCTTGTCTAACCAGTGTCTGCTCGACCCTCTCCAATGTGATTTCTGCTCTGCTCACTCCACTGAAACTGCTCTCCTATCTATCACTAACTTGCTAAACTCTGCCTGTACTGCCTCTCTCCTCTGTCCTAATTCTCCTCGATCTCCCTACTGCCTTTGACACTGTCGATCACTCGATTCTTCTTTCCTCTCTTGCTGACCTAGGAATCTCAGGCACTGCTCTGGCCTGGTTCTCCTCCTACCTCTCCAACCGCACCTGCCAGGTAACCTGGGCGGCTCAAATCTCCACACCTCACCCTCTCTCAGTCCCCCAAGGATCAGTCTTGGGTCCGCTCCTGTTCTCTCTCTACACCTGCTCTTTGGGCCCCCTCATCACATCCTGTGGTTTCATTTCTATGCTGATGATGCTCAGATCTTCCTGTCCTTCACCCCCTCTGACACCATCCCCTCTCATATCTCTATCCGTCTGTCTGCTATCTCCTCCTGGATGATCTCACATCACCTCAAACTCAGCCTCTCTAAATCTGACCTACTTTTCTTCCCCTCCTCATCTGCCCCCTCCTCTGATGTCTCTATCTCTATTCCTCTGGAATCTACCACACTCTCTCCCTCCTTTTCAGCCAAGAACCTGCCGAGTAACCCTGGACCCCTACCTCTCCTACTCTCAGCCCATCTCCACTCTAGCACGCACCTGCCATTTCTCCCTGAGCAACATATAAAGAATCCGACCCTTCCTCACCAACGACTCCACGCAACTCCTTGTCCGGGCCCTGGTACTGTCCCACCTAGACTACTTCACCTCCCTCCTGGCCGGCTTCCCCCGTCCACTCCAGCTCATCCAGAACTCCACTGCTCGTCTGGTGTTCTCTCTGACTCGCTTCACCCATGCTACTCCACTGTTCCGCTCATTCCACTGGCTCCCGATCACCGCTTGCATCCAGTTCAAGACTCTTGTACTCACCTACTGATTACTTGAACAGACTGCACCCAGCTACCTCCAAACCCTCATCTCTCCCTACACCCCCACCCAACCTCTCTGCTCCGCCTGCACTAGAAGACTGGCTGTACTGCTATGCTTCTCTGTCTCCAGACCCCGCTCCTTCTCCACCCTCGCCCCGCAGTGGTGGAATGCCCAGTCCCTGATCACCTTCCGGCGCCTCCTCAAGACACGCCTCTTCAGACAACACTTGTAAAACTCAACTCTTCCCTTCAGGACAATATAGCACTCTTCCTTTAATGCACTTTAACTTGCACTTATCTGCTCCTTAATTTACTGTATTTAATTCTGCACTTAACCCAATCTGTACTATTTTGTATTTCTCCTGCATTCGTATCTTACCCTGATGTATCAACACTGTTATCTGCTCCAATATCAAATCATACTATGTTTTGTATTTGCTCTTATTAGGACTGCAGTCATTGTATTTTGTATTGTGCTCTTAATTGTACTGTAATTCTTGACATATATTTGGAATCCATGTCAGCTGCAAGCCAGAATTTGATGCCAAACTTGTCTTATTTATTGGCCATGTACTGTGTCCAGCGACAGTCCTGGCTTATAGCAGGCAATGCTATTTGTGATGAAGCCGTCCCAAACCTCTAATGCCATGGCAAATTTGCTTGTAAAAAAGAGCAGGCGGGCTGCTTTTGTTGTTCTCAAATCAAAACATGAATCTCAGGATTTCCCGAAAGCGATTCTGTGATATTGTTTCCTTGATGAATGGAAGACCCCACTCTTCTGAGCAGTAGCTCTCCACATGAATGCTTTTGCCAGCATATGCGCCACGCACATACAGGATTGCAATGAAAGCCTTTAATTCCTCCAAAGACAGTTCCCAGGGGTCAATATTCAGTACCCGCTGTACCTCTGCCATGGTACAGTGCTGAATGTGAAGTAGCAGTTGCATTGAGATCAACAACAGAAGTGCACTGTGTGGAGTATCTATGTTTCGTTTTGCGTGCGGTGTTGGGACTGAAGCTTCAGACAAAACATTTTCAGATGTGTGTTTTTTCTCAAAGCCTCATCACTGAGATTAATAATTTTCCAAACTGTCCTGTCTTTGCCTGTCTCCTGATTTACACTGGGAGAAGCTGATGCAGCATGTGAGGTTGTTCTTGGTGCTGGTGGTGCTGAAGTGGCAGGTGCAGGAGGATAACAGGGACAGCAGCTGTTTCCCCAGTACTGGATCTGAATCTGCCATGGCCACGACCTCTTCCTCTCCCCCTGGTCAGAACTTGTTGTGTTTGAACTGCAGGTAAATCTGGCTTGGTGTCTTCACTTTCACTGTCGGAACTGCTGGTTTCAACAGCCCAGGATGCGTCGCTAGCATTATCACTCACCCCGCCATCAGAATCTTCTTCAGCCAAATATTGTAACAGTTCAAGCACTTCTTCTGTATTCAGTACTCGTCTTTGAGCCATCTTCTCAGTTAGTATACAGATAATAATGAATTGGAGTGCCCACAGCAGAGTCTAATAAAAGCTAGCACCAGCCAGCCTGTCACTAGCCCTGCACCTAATACAAAAGAATTAGCATACATGATCAAGAGGTGACTGATCAAGGCATTGATCACAACATCTGGGTTTGCAATGTTCTCAAGATGGAATTACAAAGGACACATACAAATTTGCTGAGCTGATTCAGAGGACAGGCAGATTAGAAAAAAGTAGTGTAGCTATATCACACTGTATTGTGATTCAATGTGTATATTTCATGACAACTGCTAATAACAACAACAATAATAATAATAATAATAATAATACATGATGTGTAGAATGACTTTCATTAGTGTTTCAGCACTCGATAGGAGTATATAATACATTCTTTCACAATGACTTTGATTTTATTACAAAACCCAGACAAAATTGTTGGCTATATTGTATTGATTTCAATATGCCGCATAAACTGCAGGTTTGGCGGTTGAAGAAGCAAATGCTTATAACTGATTCAATTTTATGATTCTGCAGCTGAAACACCATGTGGGTGTTTAATTCAAATATTTAATAACACTTAAGAACGCACATGCACAAGATATTAACATACGCAGAGATATTTAAATTTGAATTGCAAAAGCCATTCAAAAAGCGGCTATGGCACTGCTAGTGTTAAAAAAAAGGCACAACAATATAGTGACAAATCATAACTTGCTCATTAAACAAAATAAATAATAATACTAATAAAGTAAACACATTTAGTCACTACTGTGACACATTTTGGTGGCCTGTATATGAGAACTAAACAATTATTTGTATGTGAACCTCTGATGATATTTATTTGGTGTTGAAATTTCTAAAATCTTTAAATGTGTGGTACAGAAAATAATTTAATGGTGGATCATCAGTGTTAATCTTTTCTCTAACTTTTTTGTGCCTACCGCAGGCAAATCATTAGATTATGCATGTTTGCAGCAGTGTTTAGGATTTCCAACAATGGATCCAATTAAAATTAGTTTAGATTATATGTTACTCCAAAGAGTTACTTTAAATGAGTCAAGTTGGTGTATTGTAGGTTAAGAGAGAGTCAGTATGTTAAGATTTAAGTGTGTGACTTTTTCTGCCACTTTGTTGCTATCTAGGCTAAGGAACACAAGATACTGAGAGATCCCAGTCTCCATCTGTGTTTTTGTTTGCCTCACCTTGTTGATACCTGAGTCTGCTTTAGGAACATCAACATCTGCTGGAACCTGCCACAGTCTTGCCACACGCTTGTTACGTTCATGTTGGAAATATCACAAGGTATTTCCTGTAAAAAGTTAATTAAAACGAGGTTCAAAGAGGTTCGCGGAGGAGTGAAAATTGTATCCCTTGACTGCTCAGAAAGGAAACAGTTTGCATACACTTAAACAGTGCTTATAGATAGTGTATTTATATTGTGCAGGGCTTAATAAAAAAATGTAAAGCTCCTATAAATAAACGCCTTGCAGGTAAAAATGATTGAAAGGAGCTGTAAGAACTTGAAAGGTCCCTGTAGCACTGGCATGTCATTTTAATTACCCTTTCTGAATACCCTGGGTGGATAGCTAATTAATCCTTGGGTTAATGTAATAATATTTATTTATTTATTTATTGCATTTATATAGTGATTTTTATACAAAAGTATCAGAAAGCACTGTACCGTACATAGCAGAAAAAAAGACCAAACCACAATACATTTGTATAGCCTGTCACACATACAACTGCCACAATCATACCATTTAAATAACAGATTTAAATAACAGTATACACATAATACAAAAGCAGCAATTTTAAAGATATATTAAAATGGTAATGGTAAAATGATACTTTAGTAACCTCCCTAATATGAGTCTCAAATGAGAGATCTGGATCAAAGATGACCCCCAAACTCTTTAAAATGGTAACAATAATAAATGGACTGCTGGAATTACAGGGTTATTAATTCCGTCAAGGTTTCTTTGACATTAAAATGTTATTAAAATGTATTTTTCACCATTTCCCTGAAATGCAAATTATAACTGACAGTCAACACAGCACAGCAGTTTTTTAAAATATTTTTATTATATATACGGAACTGTGGCGAAGTGGTGAGTGAATACAGGTGAGTGCAGTGCAGAGTGGATTAATCACACAGACAATAATTAACAGGTGCAAGGGTGTTTATGGAAATTACATCAATATCCAGAACCTTATGGCAAACACCTGTAAATAATAAATGATGAATACAGCGGCGTGTATCACTCGGTATTTGTAAAATCCCACAGGTTTGACCCGCAACCAAAAGTCTTAGTTTAACACACCAACACTAAACACAAAACAGAAACACAATTCTTAGTGAAAGTGAATAAGTGGTCGTAGTGCAGTTCTCTGTGAAAATGCAGGTGTGAAAGTGATGATCGGGTTTATGCTGGTTTTCACTACAGCTCCATATCGTGTTACTGGTAGTCTATTAAAAACAGACAACTGTTAACAAACACGAACAGACACAAGACAAAACTCACGGTTCACAATACGGCAACACAGACTCCTTGTAGGTTAAAACACTAACCATTTACCAAAGGAACATATCACTTACACTATGCTTCCTATTATACCTTCGCTCATGACCCTTAGGTTAACAAGGCCGAGCCGTCTCCCATCCGAGTCATTGAACTATGGGTGCCGTAGCTCAGCCCCCTTCCTAAATGACCGACTTCCACCTGCTCTAAGGAATAAATTGTTGTGCCATTTAGTTAAGGGTACTCCATTCCTTTTATATAGTGCCCTCACAGGTCGGGAGGGAGATTTAACACCAAGAATTCGATCTCTGTCACAGGAACTTACATGGATAAATAACAAAACATAAGAAAAGATTTGTACTCTCATACCTGTTTCAGGACTTGGGATATCCTCATAATGGTAATTGTAGAGCTTGTCCTGTTTACTGGGATGGGGCAGGACTCATTGATAATTGAAAGAAAATGTACTGGTAATTTCTTCTGTATGGGCTCGAACTTAATAATTAGGCAAACTGTCTCCATAGATTATAAATAGCTGATGAATTGGCATACATGTTGTATTTCTACTAACGCCTATTAAAGCATCATGATAATGCCACTATAGTGATGGTTTCAACATTGTTTCTATTTTAAACTTCAATTTTCAACCATTAATATCTTGGCAATGGTAGGGGTAGGGTTACATTGTCTTTGTAAACCTTTAAATGGTCTTTTAATACGGTTAGTATTTTAAGATAAAAGGGGGTAAAAACATAAAAAAATCCCCTGTATTAAATGTGAATTAAAATTGAATTTTCGGTGGGGGATATCAGCTCTCTGCGTCCAACCTCCTAGAACTCATTTTGATACATATATACACTGAGTGTACAAAACATTAGAAACACCTGCTCTTTCCATGAAATCGACTGCTGAGGTGAATACAGGTGAAAGCTATGATCCCTTATTGATGTAACCTATTAAATCCACTTCAATCAGTGTAGATGAAGGGGAGACAGGTTAAAGAAGGATTTTTAAGCCTTCATACAATTGAGATATGGATTGTGTATGTGTGCCATTCATAGGGGAAATGGACAAGACAAAAGATTTAAGTGCCTTTGAACAGGGTATGGTAGTAGGTGCCAGGCGCGCCGGTTTGAGTCAAGAACTGCAGCGATGCTGGGTTTTTCATACTCAACAGTTTCCTGTGTGTATCAAGGATGGTCCACCACCCAAAGGACATCTAGCCAATGGCAGGCCAGTGGTCGAAAACGGCTCATTGATGAAAGGCTAAAGGAGGCTGACATGAATTGTGCAGAGCAACAGATGGGCTACAGTTAGTCAACTGACAGTCCAGTACAACATTGGTGCCGAAAGACCCATAAAAGAATGCACAACTCGTCGTACCTTGACAAAAATGGGGTATGGCAGCCAAAGACCTAACAGAGTTCCACTTCTTTCAGCAAAACACAAGAAACTACGGTTGCAGTGGGCTAAGGAACGAAAACACTCAACACTAGAGGATTGGAAAAACATTGCCTGGTCTGTTGAATCCTGGTTCCTGTTGTTTCACGCTGATGGGAGGACTAGGGTATGGAGAAAACCACATGTGTACATGTATCCATCTTGCCGCGTGTCAACATTGCAGGCTGGTGGTGGTGGTGTGATGGTGTGTTTTCATGGCACACATTGGGCCCCTTGATAAAAGTGGAGCAACGTTTGAATTCCACAGGATATCTGAACATCATTGCCAATCAGGTGCATCCCTTCATGGCAGCAGTGTACCCATCTGCTAATGGATTTTTTCAGCAGGATAATGCCCAATGCTAGGATTGTCCAGGAATGGTTCTATGAACATGACAGTGAATTCAGCTTACTGCAGTGGCCTGCCCAGTCACCAGATTTCAATCCAATTGAGTATCTGTGGCATGAGATGGAATAAGCTATTCACAGTAGAGATCCACTACCAGCCAACTTGACACAACTGTGGGAAGCACTGAAGTCAACATGGACCAGCATCCTTTTGGAACGCTTTTGACACCTTGTAGAGTCCATGCCCCGATGAATTGAGGCTGTTCTGAGTGCAAAAGGGGGTGCAACTAAATATTAGGAAGGTGTTCCTAATGTTTTGTACACTCAGTGTGTGTGTGTATATATATATATTATATATATATATATATATATATATATATATATATATATATATATATATATATATATATATATATATATATATATGATATATTTATTTATTTAGTGTGAAGGTAGAGTCTCTACGGCAATACAAAAGTACAAAAATCTGTGAGCCAAACATTCAACTTTAATGGCTTACCAAAAAAGTTTCCGTATGGACATTCATAGCCGCGCTTTCAACATTTTTCTTCTTCAAAAGGATTCAGTGCGTGATTTATATTCATCTAAAATTGTCTTTATTTGTTAAAAACATGGTGATAAAACAAACAAACAAACAATGCGTTTCAACACCTAATGTGTCTTCATCAGGTTCACATATATATATATATGGTGGTGCTTAAAAGAATCTCACTGAGCAAATTTAGAAACACTCCCTGATTTTTCTCTTTACAACCAAACAAGCAAGATGGACTGAATGGCCTCCTCTCGTTTGTAAACTTTCTTATGTTCTTATATTCTCTCTCATCACAACCTCTCAGTGGCAACCCATGACTTCCACAGAAACCTGATGTCGTCAGTTGTCTATTCTTTTATAACTCCAAGCTATTATGCCTTTGTATGGAAATACCGTAACCTTCATCAACCTAAGTAGCAATATTAACGTTCTCAGTTTAACACAGTTCCCGATATGAGAAGCACTGCACTTGTGTTTCTTAACTTTTTTTCTGACAGGTGTTTTAAATCTTTGATTTTGGCTTTGATTTCCAAGCTGTTTCCCCTCCAAACACTATACATGGAAAACACATGTTGCTTTGCTCACCATCAGCCAATCCTTCTAGTCAAACCATGACACACAAAAGCCTCGGTTTTGTTTCTTGTCAGTTTGTTTAATTGTAATATCCTGGGGCTGGTGTACACCCAGCCTTTTAACCTCCACCTTCTCTTCTATGCACATAGAAATAAAGGCTTCTGAAGCAAATTGTCAATGCAATTCATTGTACCAGCCGTTTACAAACACACTTCACACTCGCTGAATAACTGAGTAATTAGCAGGTTGAAGAGTTATCGTAGTTTCTGAAACTGCTTGGGTAATCTTCAATTGTCAGAGATTAGCCACACTTGATTCCCGGTTTGCTTTGTGTGCACAGCAGGGAGTCCTTGCAAGCCCTGACTGATAAATTGATAAATGCAGAGCAAGTCAAACAACGCTGCGGGCTAACAAAATTTAGCCCTCTCCGGTCTGATTATAATGCAGACCAAGGAATGTCAACAACGTACAAATGCAAGAGGGCGCACCTTTGCTTTGAATTGAAACAAGGGACTGAATGAAATGAAATGATAGAGAAACTAACATTGGCGGCGTTTACATGCACAAGTCATGACAGTTGAACTGTTTACAATACTTTTCAGGAAATGTGTTGCTATGCAGTTCTGATTTAGGAAAAAAAAAAAAATCATCTGTACCAATGCAAATTACTCAATTCATAGTTATTTAGGGCAGGGGATATTTAAATGACCATGTCTTCTTATTAACTAGGAAAAGAACGACTCTGAATATCTTGAGAAGAGATTCTTGCATTGCCATGAAGATAAAAACATTTAACAAGAGAAATTAATTTACGTGTTGTCGCGCACATTCTGAATTACACCGCACATTAGCTACTTATTTGTCTGGTTACCTTTATGTTTTATTTTGAATATAACCTACAATATTCAATATATATATATATATATATATATATATATATATATATATATATATATATATATATATATATATGCCTCCTGTCTGATTTTCTGCATTTTCGCATATTTTTGACATTGAATATTATCAGATCTTCAACCAAAATTTAATATTAGATAAAAGGGACCCTGAGTGAAGAAATAACACAAAATTTTGATACTTATTTCATTTATTTATTTAAGACAGTTATCTAACACCCAATGCCCCATGTGAAAAAGTAATTGTCCCCTTAGACTCAGTAACTGGTTATGCCACCTTTAGCAGCAATAACTACAACCAAACGCTTCCTGGAGTTATTGATCAGTCTCTCACAATGCCGTGGAGGAGTTTTGGCCCAATCCTTCATGCAGAACTGCTTCAACTCATTGACATCTGTGGGTTTTCAAGCATAAACTGCTCGTTTCAACTCCTGCCACATCTCAGTGGGGTTTAGGTCTGGATTTTGACTAGGCCATTCCAAAACTTAAAATTTCTTGTTCTTCAACCATTCTGATGTAGACTTACTTTTGTGTTTCTAATCATTGTCTTGCTGCATGACCCACCTGCACTTCGGTTTCAGCTCCAGCTCACGGACGGATGGCCTGATATTCTCCTGTAATATTTTCTTAAACAGAGCAGAATTCATGGTTCCTTCAATGACGGGAAGCTGTCCAGGTCCTGATGCAGCAAAGCATCCCCAAATCATGACACTACCACCACCATGTTTGACTGTTGGTATGAGGTTCTTACTGTGGAATGCAGTGTTTTGTTATCGTCCGACATAACAGGGCTCATGTTGGCCAAAAAATTCCACTTTTGACACATATGTCCATAGAACATTGTTACAGAACTCTTGAGGATCATCCAGGTGCTTTTTGGCAAACATCAGATAAGCATTCATGTTCTTCTTAGTGAGCAGTGGTTTCCGCCTTGCTACTCTGCCAAGAATCTTGTTTTTGCCTCAGTGTTTAAAAATAAAATATCAAACAGAACAAAATTTCAGTGTACCATTTGTAATTCGGTAATATGAGAAAATTGGTCAGTGGTCTGAATACTTTTTCAAGGCACTATATATATATACAGTGGCTCTCAAAAGTATTTACCCCACTTGAACTTTTCCACATTTTATTGTGTTACAACATGGAATCAAAATGGATTTAATTAGAAGTTTTTGCCACTGAGCAACACAAAAAAAGTATATAATATCAAAGTGAAAAATAAAATCTACAAATTGTTCTAAATTAATTACAAATATAAAACAGAAACACAGTGTTTGGTAGAGCCACTTTTCGCTGCAATAACAGCTTTAAGTCTTTTGGGGTAAGTATGTACCAGCTTTGCACAGAGTTTTTGTCAGAGTGATTTTGGCCCATTCTTCTTGGCAGATTTGCTCCAGGTTGTTCACGTTGGTTGGACGACACTTGTGGACCACAATTTTCAAAGAGTGCCACAGATTCTCAATGAGATTGAGATCAGGACTTTGACTGGGACACTACAGGACATTCACCTTTTTGTTCTTGAGCCACTCCAATGTTGCTTTGGCCTTGTGCTTGGGATCATTGTCCTGCTGAAAGGCGATTTTCCTCCCAAGCTTCAGTTTTTTAACGGACTGAAGCAGATTCTCTTGGAGTATTTTCCTGTATTTTGCTCCATCCATTCTTCCTTCGATTGTAACAAGATGCCCAGTCCCTGCTGATGAGAAGCATCCCCACAGCATGATGCTGCCACCACTATACTTCACTGTAGGGATGGGTGTGTCTTGAGGCATGGGCAGTGTTAGGTTTGCGCCACACATAGCGCTTTGAGTTTTGGCCAAAAAGCTCTATCTTGGTCTCATCTGACCACAAAACCTTTTCCCACATCGCAGCTGGGTCACTCTCATGCTTTCTGGCAAACTCCAGACGTTCTTTCAGATGGTACTTTTTAAGTAACGGCTTGTTTCTTGCCACCCTCCCATACAGGCCAGTGTTATGCAGAGCTCTTGATATGGTTGACTGGTGCACCATTACTCCACTCCCAGCCACTGAACTCTGTAGCTCCTTCAAAGTGATTGTTGGCCTCTCTGTGACTTCTCTCACAAGTCTCCTTCTTGTTTTGAGGGACGGCCATATTTTTTTTGGCAGTGCCTGGGTGGTGTGATGCAGCTTCCACTTCCTGATTATTGATCCAACTGTGCTCACTGGGATATCCAAACACTTGGATATTATTTTGTACCCTTTCCCTAATCTATGCATTTGTATTACTTTATCTCTAACTTATGTAGAATGCTCTTTGGTCTTCATTTTCCTTCAGATTCAAAAACAGTGGGGTTTTTATCCAGAAAATGTGACAGCAACTTTAATGGTTCACAGGTGGAGGCCAATGATAAGGTAATTGTGTCCTTGTTAGGGCAATTTCTTTCATCGGTGCAAACTGGGAGCTTCCACAGCACAGGGGTTGAATACTTATGCAAGCAAGATATTTAAGTTTTTTGTTTTTCTTAAAAATATTTCCCAACATAAAACCAATGTCACCTTACAATAATTGATTCTGAGTTTCAGTGTTTAAAAATAAAATATCAAACACAACGAAATTTCAAGGTACCATTTGTAATTCTGTAATATGAGAGAATTGGTCAGGGGTCTGAATACTTTTGCAAGGCACTGTGTATATATATATATATATATATATATGTATATATAGATATATCTATATATAATATTATTCATATATATATATATATATATATCACAACATAGCCGGATTGTCTTATTCTAATTTACACACACACACACATCCAAGACAGTTAAAACACTTTTATTGATGAACATGTTTTTTTCACCTCAATATATTAAACATAAAAAAGGGAAAGTTTTAAACAAAATTCCCTGGCACAATGGCAATCTGTGAAGCTGTTTCAGTGAAGTTGGCATCCGTCCGTCTCTCTTTCTCTCTGTGTTAAACACTAACTCACTGCCATTTGCTCATCCAACATCTTTATGAATACAGCCACAGAAACAGACAGATCATGTACATAGAATTAATTAACAACATTTAAGCACTATCTGCACTTGTGTTGTAAACTTAATGGTGGATATAAACTCACTCCCTTTACTTAAACATTATAGTGACACTAATCAATGACAATATATCTGATTCTTTTAAGAGCTATTGTTTTTTCTAAAGTTTCTTTTAGGAGCCAACACACTGACAATGGGTTTGGTGGATGAATTGGGACAGAAATCTATACCGGGAGGCCCGGAACCTGAAATTAATTCCAGGAGGACACCTGCATAGAGCCAATACCCCCCTCTGATGGGAGATTTCCAGCACCTACTCAGCTGTGTTACAGGCAGAGCAGATAGCTGGACTTTGATTTGAGAAAACCTTATTGACTCAGACTGTTAAGGTTGTGAAATGCCAATATGACACGTCGCCTTTCTGAGGCAAACAACCCGCTCGCTTCCTCATAACTAATGTCTATACAGTTATTTATACTCGCTATTTAGACTGGTTTAAAATTACTAAACGCAGCTTCAAAACCATGACATCAGTATTAAAATACTGACAGTAGTTCAGTCTTATAAACATTAATATATATTGAAAAAACATTTAAGAAAATACTTACACCCCCAATCAATACAGCCTTATTACCAATTATGTAGTACATGTCAGTAATAAACACATTCAAATCAAAACATAGTTCCTGCCACACAGCAGTGTTTGCATTTTTTTTAATGAAAGTTTTAAATCTTTGAATGCTACCCTGCCCATCACATCTGTGTCTATGCTAAAAGCCTAACATGGATGAGGTTGAGTTATGGATGGTGTGGCATTTCTTGACTTTTGTGGCTTCAAGCTGCCCCACAAAGTTAATTATTTTGTCATTTTTTTGTTAGGAATTTCCTGACTTTTGCGGCTTCAAGCTTAAACTATAACTATTTTTAACAAAGTAAAGAATATTACCCTTCTGCTAAAATGGAAGTATAAACACCTAACATCATCTTTTACAGTCAATTATCGGTGCTCTTTCCAGCTTTGCTGGGTTAAAGTAGAATTGATTTTTAAACTACCTAGAACCACCACGCGGGTCACTTTGACCCATACATATTTAAACTGCTTCGTTATGAAAATGAAAGACATACTATCGGCTACAACTGAAAAGTTTTATTCATGAATATCATACTAACATTTGCATTGCAGAAACACAGTATTTAAATGGAATATTAAACATAAAAGGCTTTATTTTCAAAATGAGTGCATATACAGCACTACTTCTAGTATGATGGCTGCATTGTACTCTATGGAGGAGCGTACACGTCTGCCAGCTGACTGTGTCTGCATCCAGGAGCTGTGTTGTAAACATAGACACAATTGCGTTGAATGCTATTGTGCAAACATGTGTAGACTGGTACATACAAACCTGTAAATCCGAAAAAAAATATTCTAAAAGTAATATAAAAAAAGAATGTATAACATACGTTTCATATTAGGTACATAAGTTGTTATCCTACCTGCCATTTCAGTTTGCTGTATGCATCTGAATGCAGCTTGCCGTATTCCAATGAAAATGACTGCTTTCAAGATTAAATATTCCAATATATTCCCAGTTGCATTTGTGGAACACAACGAAGGATTGCTGTCTCCCAGGTACATTGAAAAATGAGCAATAGGCTTTCAGTGAGTTGGCTTCTTGACAAAACCACAATCATAGCAATCTCTGTCTCGTAACCAGTCTACAAACAAAGAAAGGCTTGAAATAAAAAAAAAAAAAAAAACATTTTCTAGGAGGAGGAGGTGTGTCTTGTTTGCTGCATTTACAAAAACAAAATTGAATATCTTGCGTTATATTAAAAATAAAGCATGTATTGTGCATGGTTCATATTGACCCACGTGGCAGTTCTAGGTAGAACTGTTTATAACGTTATCACTTTTGTGATTCTGGCTTTCAGTCACCATCGGGATGTTTAATTTAACTCAAAAACGGACACAGACATACAATTTACAATGGAAGAGTAATTAACATTTAAATGCAAAATGGGTCAAACTGACCTGCCTGGCAGTTCTAGTGTTAAAAAAGTTGCCATAATGATACTTCTGTAAAGTGATACTTCTGTAAAGTGTATGTTCATTCCAATCCATATTTGTCAATTTTAAACCATCAATGTTTTTAACGTGATACAATGATTAAGTAGTCTTGGCCGTGGATAAAGAAATATACATTGATTTAATGTCCTACTTTATAAATGTATTGTTTATAAAAAGTATTTTCAATAGAACACTCAATCTTGTTTGTATCGATTTCTGAAACCTTAGGTCTAAAAGAATACTACTTATTTAGTCTCAATAGGAAATCTTGAAAACTAGATTAGATAATGGTTCCCATTTGCTGTTTGTGATGTTTTTTTTCTTCAGATTCTGCTAGCATTTTTAATGTTTTTCTTTAAAGTTTTCCCACATGGAGGGCTAGGAAGGTGAGGTCACAAGGATGGTGGTTGTTAACAGTAAAATTGTTAACAGTAGGAAGTGTTGCTGCTGATCCAGGACCTAAGTGGTCTTTCGGTAGCCGCCATCAGCCGTGTTCAATTTCATGCCATGTGACCTAATACATATAAGCAATTCATGTTGTCATATTCTAAACTTTAGTAATATGTGCATTTGGGTTAAAATGCATGTATAAACTGTAACATCCCATGCGCAGTCCTCTCTATTTTACTGTATACTTTTAACTAATCTGTGACAAAGTTTATTATCTGGACATATACATGTCAAACACAGATTGAATGTAATGGGTAAGTCATTTAATAGTATATATATACAGTTTGTATATATACCCCATATAAATTATATATATAACCTAATACTCTCGGGGACGGATTGTATAAACTATACAACATTAATAGAAAGAGCCCCTGCCTACACATTTATATAGATACGGTCACTAGAGTTTCTCAAGGGAGCATGCCCGTATGCTCTACCCAGTGGTCCTCAAAGTAATTTGGGCACGGGCATAAATTGATCTTATTTGGCTGTTTGCGGGCACGCTGACTATTGCATGGGTTCTTATCTTAAACACTGCCTTCTCATGATATCTACAGTGTGTGTGTGTGTGTGTGTATATATATATATATATATATATATTATATAGAGAGAGAGAGAGAGAGAGAGAGAGAGAGAGAGAGAGAGAGAGAGAGAGAGAGAGAGAGAGAGAGAGAGAGAGAGTGTTTTAGTGGGAGTTATTCTTGGGTCACTCTGATAAGGCTAAGTCTCAGGCAGTAATTGTGCATGCTGCGCTTATTCTTTAAATAATTTATATAAAATATGCAATGCAAATATTTTTGAATAGCATGTTTACACAGATAACCATGAATAAACTTAAATGTAAAGAGGATATATAGCGTCTCACTTTGTTTCAATTTGTCAAATTTGTTAACACTACTCTGTTTTAAAGATCGCTCATCTCCAGTACAATTATTCAGAGAAAGTGGATTCATAACTAAATATACTACGGTGTTTCCCTTGTCTGGTGAAAATAAAAAAAAAAAAAAAAAAATATATATATATATATATATATATATATATATATAGAGAGAGAGAGAGAGAGAGAGAGAGAGAGAGAGAGAGAGAGAGAGAGAATTAAATTCTAAATACTGAAATGTATTATTTTTCTCAGTAACAGTTGGCAAAATTCAATGCTTATCCATATTAACACCCCGCCTCTGCTCACAAATGATAGGACAGCTGTCAGATCTGTCACTTTTCATGCAGAATACCGTGTACACCCTCTGCTTGCTTATGATTGGATAGCTGCAGAAAACCTGACAGATATTTGAGTCTCCTATTGGTTAAACTTACTGTCAGTACCTGCAGCAAAAACAGACACAGTTTATGTTCCACCCAGCTAACTTATGATTGGGCTACCTCAGAGAAAATGCAGATATTCAATTGGTTGATCGTATCGCAGAGGCTCTTCAGGGAAAAAAAAATAAAATGTTGAGTACGTACAAGCATAGCATAAGTAAGCAGCGCTGTCAACAGACTGCTGTGACGCTTTTGTTGGAAAATGTGTTTAAAGCTTTATTTATTTGCCCACGCTACGACCTGCCAAAAATGTGTTCACGACCCGTAATTCAAGAACAGCCGCCGCAGGCACGATGACCTAGCTTCACGGGCGCGAATTTGGCCGCAGGCATCACTTTGAGGACCACTGCATTAGCTATGCATTAAAATATTATAATAAATATTATATAATATTATATATTTATTATATTATAATATATATTATATTATATTATATATATATATATATATATATCATATATATGTGCGTATACATAAGGATAATCTAATATATTTATCTATTGGTTGTGTGTGAGTGTATGTACACGCATATGTTTTCCTTTGTATTGTAATAACTATGTAAATGTGATGCAGAATTACAAACCTGTTCATAAAGCTTTTTAAGTTGCTTGGAGGTGAAATACTAAGTATTAAGATTTTGTTTTTTTGTTTTTACAATTATGCATATGCTTCTGCAGTAAGTGCAATTTGTTTATGGTCATTAGTGAGAACAGTTATACCCAACAAGAAGGGAAATTTGAACTTCTAACAGTAATTAACGTTTTTGACTGAAACATACCTACTGGCAATGTCCCGTCAGCCTTTCTCTTTCACAATTTGGCTGAATTGGGGCTGTCCATCCATCCTTTTATGTCTGTTGCACTGCTTGGTAAACACTATAGCTGGTATCATATTGCAAAAGTCTTCAACAAGCTTTTATCATACACTCTAAGCCACACAGTGAAAACTACTTTTCAGAGAAAACAGTAAACAAACTAGTAAGCTGACCAGGTCTGTTTTTTAATTCATTTAAGTGTGCCCAGGAAGAGACAATATAGTGGAATGTAGTCAAAAAGTCAGAGATTGTAAAAAAAAAAAAAAAAAAAGATTTTTTTCTGGGAATTTATTATAGTGCTTAAACCACATCAGTTCATTTGGCATTCTTTGTGGCAGGGCTTATTTGACTTATCTGCTTCTCAGCTTTCTAACGCTGTTAATTTAATCCCATTTGCTTGTATTTTAATGTGTACACAAATAAAAATCAATTAAAATGGAAATTCCGAATAATTTGTGTTTTATGGAATTTGTAGGAAACCAAATCTGAAAAAAAGACTTTAAAATATTTGAATAATAAGTTATTACTTGCTTTTTTCTGCTTTGCAACTCACTTCTGCTTCATCACTATTATTTTTGAACATGTTTGTGTTGCTCTTTCCTCACCCTATTACTAACAGAAGCTTTTCAGCATTCTCTTTATGTCCTTACAGCTTATGAGATCATTAAATATTACTAAAGTTCTGAAATAGTCTCATGTTACTGTATTATGAGTTACTTTGTCGAAGAGAATAAAAGTGTAACTTACTCTATACTATCTGTTTATATATCTCATGGTCATCACCCTTTTCATCATACTGAAGGCTATAATTGTGACTATGGGAAATTATGTTAATGATATACTTGTAGTAGAAGCAATGTAAGTCTCAATACTATTGTCGTACTTCTCACTCCTTTTGGAAATATACTATTCTACCCTTACCCCAGCCAGTTAAATGATTTTACTGCAGTCCAATTTTAGATAAAGTTTACGTATTCTACTTCAACTCACCTATTGACATTTGCCAACATGATCAGCTTGGAACTTGACATAGGCAGTTTTTGTTGTAGCAAGCATTCTAAATGTTTCTACAAGTCTTTGATTTAGTTAATCACGAAGAGTTTCTCCTTTAATTGAAATTCAATCACTTTCTTGGCAAGCTTTTTACCTGATGAGGAACACTATATCAAGTTAAAGTAAATCCTTGCTTCATGCCAAGTACTAAAACATTATGTTTCCTTCATTGATCTAATTTTATTTTCCATTTTTATAGCAAATTATTTTACTCCCATCAACTAACAAAAGGCTGTTAACACAATATTTGATTTCCCCAGAATCTGCTTGCAAAATTATGGGGTACAGCAATCTGTTATTTTTTGTAAACTACTGGAACTGCCTATTGATTACAAAAACCTATGCAAACATATTGAACTAATTTACATAACCTAATGTAAGCATAACCTAGCTATGTGGTTAGGTAACATAACCTAACCACATAGCTAGTTTACATATCAACCCCCACCTTTCCCATTCATTTGCATGACGTCGGGTGAAAAGCCCGGCTTAATCGAGTGAAATAACTTGGAATGGAATGGAAACCCCAAAAAAGCATTTTACACAAGACATTTTTCTTGTGTAAATGTCTCGAGTTAAAAAAAAAAAAAACTTGCATGGAAACCCCATGATTGTCTTCTTTTTCCAGGCCATAAACATAAATCTATAACTAATCTCATTTGTATTCTACACCCACACTGAAGGACATAATTAATGTACTGTATATCCTTATCCATTATGACTAGATTGTTGGTACATAGATTTGTCAATATAATTAAAAAAAGAAAAAAAAAAACACTGAATTTGTGATGGGATTTATTAATAAAGCAGCATTTTACTAATACAGGCAAATGTACTTTAAAGCTGATATAAAATAAATCAGATCTTTATAATTTAATTTGAACACACATGATTAAAGCAGGATATATCAATCTCGATTGATTTAAATGGACATTTATTGTCACAGCTATTAGCACAATCATGTTACATTTGACTCAAGTCTTAAAGAATTGATCAGGCTTGATTAATTTACTCTATCAAAAGGTGCACTATGGTATGTGTATTGAAATTAAATATGCTTTTACTGTTTATACTTCATTTAATTCCAGCCTGCAGCTTATGGTTATTTCTGTAAAGAACAACCTAGAAATATATGTACCTATCAATATGGTACAGTCGGCGGCGCTTTATCGAGATGCCTCGGGAGAGTTACAAATATCCTGAATAAGCGGCTGTCAGACAAACCTAGTCCATGTTCAATACATCATTTAAAATCTAGAGTCAATTGTTTTTATTTTATTCCTAAACAAAAAAGTCAAAACACTTGCAATGTGAACACGCCATGTGAACTTTCTTTGCAACAGCATCCTGAGAAACCACAGGATACCTCCTTCTTCAAGAGTACAATGTGGTTTATGCAATTTACACACGTCACAGTGTAATCACATACACCCTGCGTTGTGCTAAGCAAACCTGCCTTGCTCTGAAAAGCGATCTCCAGTCACCATTTGAAAATATCATATCCCAGTTAAATGACATGAATAGCATTGGGAAGAACCGCCTTCTAAAGTTGTATCCCATTTAAACAAAAATCCCAATCAGACAGCACCGACTGTATTAAAATAGGTATTCAAGGAAAAACAAGGTGCCACACTATGGTTTATTTATTTATTTGCTGCACTATTTTTTTTTTTTTTGGGGGGGGGGGGGGGGGGGGTGTCATTTGTTACATGGCAGAAAAACACATGAATTCAAGTGTTACCCGCACTAGCTAAGGCTTAATACAGCTTTGAACTTGCTTCTTATATAAAGCTTGAATATTCACATTTAAAAACAGTAACAAAAAATATCAACAGAATATATGTTATTTGGCATTATAATATGCCACAATACATCAAATGCAACACAAACCATTGAAATATAGATTTCTGTTCAGATGTCTGCTATTTAATTATTTAAAGAGACAGTAACTAAATATAATATTGGTTGCTACAAATTCTGTAAGGCTTGTAGGCTTTTTATGAATCCATTTCATATTAGTATATTTAACTGAGACATAAGTAAGCAATAAGGCACAACAGGGTGTGTGATATACTCTAATATCACCATGCCCCGGGCAAGGCGTGGTGATATTAGAGTATATCACACACCCTGAAGTGCTTATCGAGCTTATAAAATGGGTTAACTAACTAAATTGAAAAAAAAAGTTAAAACCTTTTTAATTAACAAAAAAGTCATGTTTATAAAATATCCTTCCACCTAAAACTGAGCTAAGAAAAAATAGTTCCATATAACTTAACAAAAATAAAAAAATTTAAATAAAAAAAAGTGATTTATAAAACATTGCCATTGAAAGGGCAGTTTTTTGTTGTTTGATTCGTAATACTTCTTGTAATTCTTGCTTTGTTCATTACCTTTTGAGGTAACACTTTATATTAAGGTGCTGCTTATTAATGTTTTATAAATATATACTATATGCTTAATAACTATGTTATAGAATAACCATGCAATAGCCATTCACAGAATGATGTTTAACCATCCCAAAGTACAATAGGTGGCTAAAAACTGTCCCATTTATAAAACTGAAATTCTGTCTATGGCTATTGCATGGTTATAAACAATCTATAATGCTTTATTAACACTCTATAACATAGTTATTAAGAACATATTATATATTTATAAAACATGAATAAGCAGCATTATAAAATGTTATCCATTTGGGTGTAAAATATTACTGTCCAATTTCAACATGGCTCAGCAAAAATGAGTCTGCCTTTAAATGGTACAGACCCTTCCTCACAAGATCTGCAACAGTTGTTCTTTGTTATCCAGGGTAGTGACAGGAGGATACCATACTATATTTGTGCTACTGCTTCACAGTGGCATTATGGAATACCTGGTTACTTATCAAACTGACTTTGCAGTTTATGGCTGGACAATGTGGAGAACAAGTGGACCAGTGTTAAAAAACAATTTAAAACAATGCAGGACGCATCAGAAGAAATGATTCCATCGTACCTGAACACATTAATGTGGAGAGAAAGGTACAACAGAATTGTCGCGATACATTTATAAATATTCTGCATCAGATCATACAGCTACGCAGGGGGTGGGACCGGTGGCAGCAGGCAGGGAAACCAACCAGACAGGAACAGACATAGACAGGGGCAGCGATAACAAAACATCCATTTAACCCTCAAAATTTATTTTAAGAGCGACTCAGATCTTTTTTGAAAGTTTAAGATACATTTTTTAAAACTGTTTATTTTCAGAATGGGATAGGGAAACACTGTAGTTCAGGGAGAGGAGCAGAGCGATCAGAGTGGCGTGCTTGAATTGATTTTAATACTTACTTTTGCCTTTTTTTCACTACCTGTAATTTAATTAATCATTGGTGTCCAATTCAGACTCAATATCTCATGTATACTTCAGTGTCCCAAAAGGTCAACATTTATATACATCTTGTCATCATGTTTATTGCGATAAATTGCAATATATCTACCTTTTTTTTTTTTTTAAAGGCTGGTGGCGTATGGATATCTAAAAAGTGCCAACTTTTGTGATACCCCTATAACGACATTACCTAGTTGTCGGGTACACTTATTGATGGAGGGTAGATTTCTAAGATTTTTTAATTTATAGAACCATTGAAAGCGGAAGTTTTTTTAAATGAAACTTAAATTTGTGGAAATGATTCGTGACGTAATAAGTCGTCTTTAATTAATTAAATATCTAAAAAAAATAAGATTTGTAAGAGTAAATAAATGTATTGTCTATGTATAGTTGTAACACAATTGATAGTATATATATATATATATATAATATAGATAATATATATATATTATATATATAATGTATATATATTTAAATTAATATACAAATATAATACATATGTATTGGTGTTACATTTATAACCATCTTTAATAATCACATTAGCATGGCTATTTTGTAAGGTCAACTCTCGTACTGCGTATGTCTGTCTTGCACTCTTCTGATGTCATGATTTTATACAGAGGAAAAGCGGGACAGTGACAGTATTGCAAATGCTTATTTTAAAATCCTGTTTTGTTAAATATAAATTAACTGAGCCGACCTTGTTGGACCAATAATTTGAAAAATACTTTTGCAGACATTTTCATTATTGAAAAGAACCAGGTAAGGTAAGGTTTTATCAGTCGGCTCATTTTGTTCAACAGTCACAAAAAGAAAAACAAAAAACAGAACACTATTCAATCAAACTTTATTTTATATAGCACCTTTTACAGTGGACCAGCATCACAAAGTGCTTTACAAGATACAGTAAAAAACATTGCATAATACATTAAATACAGTGAAAAACAATGCACAATACATTAAATACAGTGAAAGACAATGCACAATACATTAAATACAGTGAAAAACAATGCACAATACATTAAATACAGTGAAAAACAATGCACAATACATTAAATACAAGGCTAGGATGTGAAAATTCTAAAACATTGTTGATGTGTAAAAAAAAAAAAAAAAAAGTAGCAACAACACAACAGCTTAAAAGCACGGAAAGCAAAAGAGAACAAGTGGGTCTTGAGAGCTGATTTAAAGTGAGCGACGAGCACCAAAGCTGGGAGAGTGTTCCAGACACTGAAGCTAAACAAGCGTTCTCCAGGTGTGATGCAGTTTTGTTTGGGGATAACATGCAGGCCGGAGTCGGTGTGTGAGAGTCACACTCTCTCCTGCAAAACTAATGTTGTCCCGACATTCATTAAAGTTACAATTTCCCCTCTTAAAATTATTTTTAAACTAGTGTTCTTCTTGGTTATTTCTGGGAGCCATCAGTGGACACTAACTGTAACATACAGAAGGCTTAATCCTTGCCATGACAATTATACCCTTATTTTCTTGTCTATTATGATCCACAGTTAGGACCATCATGCAATATGATACCTAGCCATTATAATCTGCATTATAAAGCAGTACATATGCCCATCATCAATGACAGAAATATATATATATATATATATATATATATATATATATATATATATATATATATATATATATATATATATAATATATATATATATATATATATAACCAGAAGCTTTTAGTAATTGAACACAGGTGGGTTTCTTTCATATTCCCTATATTAGTTAAAGGATTAACTTTTTTTTTTATTTTGTTTTTTTTTCCCACTTGGAAATAATGAAACTCCAAAAGTTTTGAAGCCTAACCTTAATGGAATAGTAATAACCCCATCTTTACTCTTTACATTTACGGCCTACTATATTCACTTTCACAAACCTGTTTCAATTACAATTCTTTTTCACTTTGCTTGACCCTGGCTGAATCACAGGGAGGAATCACAAGGCAGCAACATGTTCCTGTGAAGGACTCTGGTTCTGTCAGTGCTAGTCTCTGGTTTAATACTTTTTGAGTGTCACAACATAATCTTTCTCTTCCCAATAAGCTCTGATTTTTCCCGGTCCACCTCTTTCGTTAAGATTTCTCACCAAGACTCTGCTTCCAGGAAGGAGTTCACCACCATACACTGTCCTATCACAATAGTCCTTGCCTCTGTCCCTTTCTTTCTTTGCAGCTCTTGAGGCTATCTTGTACGCTTCAGATATTCTTTTTCTCCACAATTACACAAAGTCTTCATGTGAAACTCCCTTTTCTGCTGGTGCAAGATCAAACATGATGTCAATGGGGAGCCTGGGGGACCTGCCATACAACAAGTAGAAGGGCGAGAAGCTGATGGCTTTACTTTTAGTGCAGTTGAAAGCATGCACCACCTTGGCAAGTTACTTTTTCCAATCAGTTTTTGTCTCTTCAGGGAGGGTTCTTAATATTCCTAGCAGAGTTCAGTTAAATCTTTTCTCCTGTCTGTTCCCCTGGGGTGGTGTGTGAACCCTTAATGCCTGACTACTTTTCAAGTCTAGCGAACAGCTGATTCTCAAATTCCCTTCCCATATCATGGTGTATCTTTGTGGGAAGTCCAAACTTGAGAAAGAAATCATTAAAGATTTTATCAGCTGCTGTCTTTGTTAACTTGTTGGTAGTTGCGTAGGCTTGTGCAAAGCAGGTAAAATGGTCCATCACATCTAAAATGTACTCATACCCACCTTTGAACTTTTCAAGATGAAGGAAATCAATAGGTATTAATTATTAATTAAAAAGGGTAGGCGGTAACAATATTGGTGAGTGCTCTGGTTGGTTTGTTTGGTTGTTTCTGGTTCAGACAACTACACACTCGGGTGACATGATGTTCCACATCTGTCTGTATATGTGGCCAGTAGAATTGGTCCCTGACAAGAGTTAGAGTTCTCTCAACCCCTAGGTGTCCCATTTCCTCATGCAGCTCTCTAAAGATGTCTCTGTGGTAGGTCTTCGGCAGGACCCGTTGATTTCGTGAGGCAGTTTGTCTATAGGGAATTCCATCCTTGCCTATGTGCAGCTTCTTCCACTCTTGGATCAGCACCTTCATGTGACCGTGCTCACTCCAGCGTTCCTCCTCCTAGGGGCGCTGATTCTTCAGCTTCCATTGCAACACTTTACCGATTATGGGATCTTCTACTTGGGCTTTTTGGATTTCCTCTTTGTTTATTGTTGGTATAGCCGATGCCACCTGGTGACTGCCCGGTTGAACAACTGCAGTAGTTATAGTCAAGGGACACATCCATGGCATTTGCTCTCTTTGTTGTACCTGAACCACTTGCATGGCGCTGCTTATCATTTCAGGATGCACTTCTTGTTAATACTGATGCATGTACTGTTCAATATCTAATGGCATCCGTGAAAGACCATCTGCGTTAGCGTTTGTCTTCCTCAGCCAGTACTTCATTGTGAACCGGAAGTCTGCCAGCTGAGCCACCCATCTATGCCTTGTTGTTGAGCCTGGTTGTGGTCAAGACATATGTCAGTGGGTTGCTGTCGCATTTCACATAATGCCCATTTCATTGCTAGAAACTCAAGTTTCCCAGAATGCATGAAATTGTTTTTTTTTTCAGGTGGTTTTAAGGCTCTTGAACCATAAGCAATGTCAACTAGCTTGCCGTTTTGACGCTGATAAAGTTCTGCCCCCAATCTCTCTTGAGATGCATTGCAATGGAGAATGAATGGCTGACTAATGTCTGAGTAGCTTAGAATTGGAGGATGTGAGAGGCAGCGATTAGCTGATTAAGGACTTGCTGATGTTCTTCAGTCCACTTAATTGGTTTTCGAGACAGCAATTGATCAGTTATTTAATTCTTTGCGGGTCTCCCTGGCAATGTCTTGGGTGATGGACCTCCGGGTGAGCTTATTTCTGCTGACAGAAGTTTATACAAGTACTTGGTTATCCAAGAAAAGTCTGGTATGTAGGATCGATAGTAGGAGATAAAACGTAGAATCTTCCTCACTTCGCCAACAGTGTCAGGTTTCTTGTCTTTTATAGCCTGAACTGGTGCAGTTTCTGCTGGATCCATCGAATAGCCATCTTTGGAGTCCATTTTGCCAAGAAATCAAACTTTATTGTTGAAGACTTCACACTTTTTAGCAGTCAATTTGATTCCGTGTTACTGATAATAACGAAACACTGCATGGACATCATTCACATGATCTTCAAATGTCTTACTATGGACTAAGTTGTCATCCAGATATGGCAGGCAGATGTCATCTCTCAGCCCTATAAGACACTCCTCCATACTTCTCTGGAATTCTGCTGGGGCTGAACTCAAACCAAAAGGAATACGGATCCACTATTACGGGCCCTACAGTGTTATAAAGGCTATTATATGGGGGCTCTTCTTATCCTTGCTTATCTTTGGTCGAGTACTGAGAACCAGGAGCTCCCACTCAGATTGTCCAGTAGATCTTGAGTTTCAGGAATCAGATGGTGGTCTGGTACTGACTTGGTTAAGCTCTCGATAATCGCAGGACAACCTCAGGCTCCCATCTTTCTTCCACACACACACACTATTGGAGAAGAATAGGATGACTTGGACTTGGCAATCCAGCCACTTATGAGTAGATCATCTAGATATTCCATGACTTCCTTGTGCAGTGGTTTGAGTATTGGCATCTAAGTACGCCTGACTGGGGTGTCGTCCTTCAATCTAATTTGCATTTGGAGGAATGGTATGCAACCTACGTTAGATTCATTTTTAGAGAATGCCTGACTTTTTACCTTAACATTTTTCTCACTATGGACTGCTGTTCTGTGTTCAGATGATCAGTGGCACTGGTGGATCCCATAATGTTGAGTTACTGTCTGGGCCAACCGTACTGGACAGCTGATCTTCTCCCTCTTGTTGACATGGTGCTATTGTCAGATGGCTGCAGTTGGTGTTTAGTGTACTTTTAATTTCTGGCAACTGGTTTAACAGGAAATCTGTCATCTTTTCTCCCTAGGAGTGTGCATTGTGGAAGAGTGATGTCATGCTGTGAGTTGTTTATTTGTTTCTGGTATCATCACTCTAGATGATCTTCCCTTTTGTACGTTGAGCAGTGTCTCGGCAACACTGAGTCCATCCGGCAATCTGGGATTTTCATCTGGTGTAAACAGCACTTTGTGGTTTCCTTGACGTGGGCCTGTGTGTATGTGACATTTTACACACATGGTCTGCTTTGCAGGAATAACCACCCTACACCTTCCCACTTTTACTGCATGGTCACCACTGTCTGTGTCATTAGCTTGGATTACTTGCATCAATCGATCGGCTGTCCATTTGTCTAAAGTGAATGCTGCACTAAAGATACTAACTAAGCTATTCAGGGGTACTCCAGCTTCCATTTCACGCTTAACAACCTCCTCAATCACACTGTAGCCAATTATTGGCTCTTCTGGGACACCAGGGGCGGTAGACACCAGCAAAGGCACTTTGAACACTTGTTTTAGTTCCCCAGCTAATTGGAAGTTCACTTCGAATCACCCAATAAAAGGGATCTTGGTCTGGTTCACAGCTTTTCCACACAGTGTTCCAAGGCCCAGCAGATCTTCAACAGGTTGCACTTTTGTGTGAGGCAGGTATTGTATTCTCCATCTATCATTAATTCGACAGGCTTGGGACCCAGTATCCCACAGGGCTTGCGTGGTGACCCCATCCAACAAACAAGTTTCTAAGCATTTTTTGAGATATGACTAACAGGGGAAGCACTGAGTGGTGTGTCTTTGCAGGCTTGATTGTTTTTCTTCTCTGTTTCTATGCTTTCTAATTGTTTAATGCTGCTACAAATGACCTGGTGGTTTTCCAGTTGTTGGTTTTGGCATGCAGTGGAGCAATAGGAAGCAGTATGGAATTCTTGACAGTCTTTGAGCTTAACAGAGACACTCCACTCATTTCCATAGGACTGGCAATGTTGGGATGCTCTTTTAAGGCAGGTTACAGTCTGATTCCTCAACTATAACCACTTCCCTTTTCCCCCTGGCTCTCCGGGTGTTCTGGAGTCCCGAGAGAGAGGGCCTGACTGTCCACATCGGAAACAGTGATTATAAGTCTCGGCTTGATTGCCGCGGCACAACCGACAGCCTCACTTGACCTGTCCTCTCATCGCCACCAGTTTCCCATGTATTGCATTCTGATGTTGTTGCATGGAAAGGGTTAGCATCTTTCTCAACTCAGCCATCTCTTCCCTCATTTCTCTCACCACCTCCTGCAGACCAGCTTCAACTTTCTTTTCTGCATAAACTTCTTTGTTCTTCTCACCTTTGGCTACCCCATCTCGTCTTTCCTGGTGAGAAGGCTTTGCTGATCACTTTGCTGATTTAACTCAACACTAGTGTGCAGCTCACTAACGTTTGTAGTTTTGTTTGACATTGTCTTTCTCATTTTTTGTTGTCTCTCCCATTCAAAACTAGACTCTTCTCAATCAGTGCATCGTCAGTTACATTCATGTCTTCTAAATGGTGTTTCAGCTGGAATTTAATGTGTTCGTTCAGAAGCCCAGTGCTCACAGAACGTTTTCTGAATATACTCTGCACTGTATTGTTCTTCAGCCTGCAGATGCAGAGGTTAATATAAATGTATATTTAATAACAGTCTTTATTTGTATTAACATATACTGTACTGTACAGTACAACATCTCCCAACAGTTGCAGCCGATATTCTTTGTCTGGTGTGGACTTGTCCATACATTCAGACTGCATGTTTGCATCCACTGAAATGGTTGGAAGTGTAAGGAAAAGCTTTACCAAGTTATACAGATGTGGACATCAATCAGAAACAGTCCCAAAACTCGGCTACCCAAAGGTATCTGGCATTCTTTAATAAAGTCCATACATGCAGCACGTTCGTTGTCATGTTATTTGTCCCATCCAGCTATTTATATTATCATTACAAAGTCAAAACAAAGAAAATGTGTCTATTTGTGTCTAAAATTGTAACTGCATTTAAAAAGTAAAAAGCAGGTTGTTGGAACAGAGGTAGCTGTGCTTGATTGTACCTGTAGTGCTGATTTAACTTGGGTACAACCAACACATGAATGCTTTTTTGTTTGTTTTACGTTCTGTACAGCAGCCTCTGAGGTAGCCTTTTGTTTAATGCGTGATTCTGAAGCTAAATAGCGATCAATCGTATTTTCTTTAAATCACATTACAAGATGTGCAATGCAATTACCTACAACTGCATGTACAGTTTCTTTTGAGAAATGCCTTGACACGATCCTCAGCCGAAAAAACTTTGCTTGTTTTGCATTGTTGTCCATTTTTGGTGAAAACTAGATTTTAGCAACCTAAATCAAAACAATGCAGCACTGATTTTGTGACGCCTGCTACGTACAGTAGAGCAGGTCACAGAAAAACCACTGATTGCTGATTAAAACATCATTGTCACCCAAACAGTAAATAAGAAAGTTCATTTAAGCATGGTTTCTTTCCTCCCCGCACCAGCTGAAAGTGTCCCGATTTTATACTTGCTATCTGGTCACCCTAGTTTGATCCCATGCTATGGCCCGCTAGCTGCATTTATTTTATTTGCAATTTTCAGCCCTTTTAGTCCTTTTTGGGGAAAACATTATGCGGCTGTTAATTAAAAATAAATAAATAAATAAATAGATAAATGCCTGTATTGATTTGTACTTCTTCTAGCAGTAGGCTTATCTGTAAGCTAGCTCTGTCAGTATAATGTTTTCTTTTTGATGATGTTTTGACAGATGCCTTTACTGATTTTCCTGTCCGGTTTGCCTCCTAACACAACTCACAATTCAACCCACATAGCAAGTCTACCTGTCATATTGAAACACTACCCCAACTACGATTCAACTGGAATATAGAAACAGGTGATAACTGATGGGGATTGCAGATGATAACTGGTCAAAAGACCTATCGTATTTGAACTCACAACCTCGCAATATAGAACCGAGCCCCTGGATTTTTATAGTACAACATGATCATAAGTGTTGCAAAATATACACACAAATGAACCCTTTAAGAACCGTGATGGTGTAAACACAACTGAAGTGTCATTCTGGGTCAGTGATTGGGTAAATACGATAAAAATCGTACTTTGTTTCTTTGACCTACTGGGCCACCATACTACAGTACAGATTGCAGACACATATCGTTAGATAGGGGAGGGATTGAAATTCACTGTCTGCTTGTTTTTTTTTTGGTTTTTCTTTTAAGAAAGAAAATCGGGAAACACTGCAAAGCCGATATATTTGATTTATAGATATATTAGAACATTTATTCTGTCTCATGGGTTTTAATATAAATGTTTTTTACAAATTTCTAAATATAAAAAACAAGTGGATATAAGCAGATAATAGTTAATAATTATCAAAAAAATTAATATCATGATGAAAAAAAAGCAACAAGTTTGTATGGTTTCTGATGTACTTTATAATTTTCCCCAGAGTGTTCTGAAGAACAAAAAAAAAGACACCAAAAATAGATTTTTAGTAAATATTTATAAGAAGAGAGTCAACTGCTGGTTCTGGGGGAGCATCCCACTAACCACGCTTGGTTCTTAAATGGGTTAACCAGTTCATTTCTCCTGAGGTATGAAAAGTGCTGCTGCCAGACTAGAAAGGGCATTCAGAAAATGATGCTACCAGACCGGAAGCCTTGATTTATTAATAGACACACACTGTTGTAGAACAGTGCCAGATTTTGTGTTTTACAAATTGCCTCTTTTGTTTTAATTTGTCAACATAGCAAAAAATGATGATTACAGTTCACTGTTGTTTATTAAAACTAACAAACATTCTATTCCACTGGGCAATTATTTTTCTATTCCTTAAAAGGTAGATAGGCAATAGGATCAGAATCTTAACAGGAGTGTATTACACAAACTTTTAAGGTTAAATTCCTAAGAATCAAAATAACATATTTGTATAATTACTCCGATCTTCAATAACTTTAATAAAACATTCTAGTTCAAAACAGAAAAAAAAAAAAAAAAAAAAATTGTCACTTTAAAACAATAGAAGTTATTAGGGGTAAACACTTTCAAAATAAAAGTTCTGCAAAATAAGCTGATAAAGACATTAGCCAAAACATCGGTCAACTTGCATCTCCCCTGCAAGAATTGCAGTCTTCTGCAAATGTCAGTATATTAGTGGACAACTGACAGCCGGCACAGAATGTATGTTTTCTTCTTCCCTGTTTCTTTTATAATTGTGAATTTAATAGGACTTATATATATAAGTCCTATTAAATTCACAATTATAAAAGAAACAGGGAAGAAGAAAACATAAGTTTAAAAAAGGGTTTTAAAAAGTGCATTTGAACAAAGGAAGAATGTCTTTGAAAATAATAATGTCTGATAGTTGCTATCGAGCTGTCATTTTGATATATTGTTTTTTCTGTGAATCTTTGTTTTATTATACACTTTATGGTAATTCAATTCAAAAGTTGCAAATGATAATACATCAAAAGGACAGCAATAAACATAGGGGTGGTGTTCTGTAAAAACTCAAATTTTGTAACAAAGTGCTTTTTTTGCAAATAATAAAAATCTAAAATAATAAAGATTACATTGGATTTTGCAGACAGCAATTAACAATAATCACAACCTTTAAGTGTTTTGTTTGATGTCCTTAAAGTGTTCATACAACTAACATTATCTGCTCAATAGTATCAAATAGATGTGGTTTTTATTCTTAACTGTTAATAATGTAAGTGACTTTTTAGTGCAAGAAATTTATTTTGATAAATTGTGTTTGTAACCAAACCAATACAGAGACAACACATCTCTAGTAAAAAATAAAATAGCTAATGATAATCTTGGCATGAAATGTATTATTCCAGAGAAATTAACAACCCTATATTGTTACAGAGCCCAGTCAATGTGTTTGGAAAAATATGTTTTATTGAATCTGACTTGCATGGCATAATACCTACTAGTGCTATAGTAATATTCATCTTAGATATTCTGGACTGGGGTGAACAAAGTTGACCCTTCCAGTCCTGTCTGTTCCAAACCTGTTCTAAATGGTTTAATTTAACCAATTAAACCTTCTTCCAGATCCATACGTAGTTCATTGTATCATTATACCTGTTAAACCTGGAGTGGAATGGTCCTCCTGGACCATGATTGGACACGGCTGTTCTGGACTAATACTCATCATTATTAGGTGTCTCTTTGTATTTAGGTCTCCCTTTGCATTAGTGCTCACATTATTGAGATGTACCTGTCCTGGCTCTCTGGGCACAAAATAAATAAACTAAGCTAAATAATCAAAATTCTTTACATTGCAGTATTGTTGTGGTTATGTAAAAATCATAGTATAATGATAAAAAAGAAACTTTATTTATAACTCAACACTATGAAAAAAATACATATATCTTACCAGTGATTACCACATTTTACCTATTGAATTGTTTTACATTTTATTTGTACAGAATATGGTCTATTATCTGTCTACAAAAATATGTTTTTACTGAATTGAGCTTTGTGTATGTAATTCCAGAAAAAAATAATTTAAATAAACTTTATGATTACATATGCATTAAATAGCAATGACACTGCAGCTGAGTAAACACATCAAATATTGTCAAATGGCTCTTATGGTGCTTCCCTCGTCTTAGGAACCAACTCATTTGGGAGAGTTTTCTATGTAAAAGGCTGATTAAACTTTGGCTTGTAAACATTTTTTTTAGATTCACTTTTTTTTCTTAACTGTAGCAGGGGAAAGAAACCATTTAATGGGTCTGTAAATACTTTTGCTGTCATAATCACCATAGCCGGAGTTATTAAATCTATCTTGATGTCTGAGGATAATGCAAAACCTATCAAAGACAGATTTAAGATATCTGTTAAGGGTCAGTCTTCTACCGTAGAAGTAATTTCCAACAAATTGTTATGTATGACATCCAGTCCCTCAGCTTTGTCAGGACTAATTTCCGTAAAACTTTATATTAATTTTAAATTAATATTTAATAATTATGCAATAGCTGGTTTCTTATTAACTAAATGTCGATTGAAAATGTAATTGCATATCATGTCCAATTATATTACATTTTGTTACCCTTGAAAATATGTAATAATTTCCCATTGTTTACATATTTTCAATTGAAAATACAGTTAATCTGACTTAAATATTAATGAAAAGTAACAAGGAATAACTGAACGTAAATTTTATATCAATTTCATGATTATTAAATATTAATTTAATATGCATTTAATATGAAATTGCATATCTATTTAGTATTAATTGATACCACGCAATCTAAAGCGTTACTCAAAACTTACTTAAACCTCGTTAACATTTGCAATTTAAGGCGGCCCAGGGCCTCCTCAGGGCCATTTTTTCTCATATGTGAACGTACCAAATAAGAATGCAACACCAGGGCCGGCCTTTACATATGTATGAACGCAAAGCAGACTAGGGCCAGTCTTTTTGTATCACATGACCAATGTGGTTGCATAGCTCAGTAGACACTCCCATACTCTCACGCGCGTGCAAAGTAAATTGAAAGCGGAATGCACTAGCCACGATGGCAGTGGATCAATATTGAATGGCAATTATTTCTACATCATACAACTCTAATTATAAACATACTCAAGTAAAAAAAAATAATCTAGTGGGTTAACGTTCAGGTTGTTTCTTTCACATAATACATGAGCTGCAGTGCATCCATAAGTATCCGTTACGAAAATAAATATTTATACTTATAGATATTTACACTAGCAAGTTGCTGTTTTAAATACTAAATGGTGGGTGGGGTTAAGCTCGGACCGTCACGCCGTTACATACCATAAGATTAAGTCAAAATAATCAATAATATTTTTTTTTTTTTTTTTTTTGTTTTAATATGTACCATATAATTGCTACTGTGCTGCACTGAAAATACAAATATTAATAAGAAACATCTGCTACAAATCAAGGATTGCTGTATATTCTGGTAGCTCTTCCATTCTGAATGCAGGCTATCCATAAAAAAACAACCAATTCGCCACATTTTAGGTCTGCTTTTCAGTCACATATGTGTACATGCTAAGGCACCTTAAACCACAAATGTGAACGGGGTTACAGACCTAAAGCGAAGAACCTGGATGTTACTCTGGACCCTGAGCTTTTTTTTGATATCTATATTAATTCTGTTATCATTTGAGAAGTGTTGCCATATTAAAATATGTATCGGATGTGAGGAATTCAGAGATGTTAATACATGCAATAACTTCTCGTCTTTACCTGTCAATAAATGCAGAAGGCTTCAGATTATTCAAAGCGCAGCTGTCAGGTTACTTTCTCATACTCGTCGTTCTCAACACATTACTCCAGTGGTCAGGTCCTTACATAGGTTGCCATTGAGCTACTGAATTGATTTTAAAGTTGCTGAAATAACTTACAAGTACCTTCATAGATTAGGACCATCCTATCTCCAATAACTACTAACTCTGTATATTCCTAGTCGTTCTTTGATATCAAAAAATGCAAAACATGCAACAAAAATGGAACAAAAAACAAGCTTTTTTGCTGTTGTGGAACTATTCCCATTACCATTAGGTAGGCTGAAACACTGGATTCTTTTGAATCGAAACTGAAAATATACTTTTTAAATGTGCTTTTAAATGATTGGTTGTAAATGGAGTGTGTTGTATACATGAGCTATTTTGTTTTATTTTTAACTTGCACAGCGCTTTGGGATGCCTTGGCTTGAAGGGCGCCATATAAAAAAAAAAAACATTTGTCTTGTATTATGTTGTATTAACAAATGGTAAGGGCGTATAATTCTGACAGTGGTAAATTGTAAGAAATAAAATCTTGCCAACAGGCATATGTAATGTACATTCATGCAGCAATTAACAGAGATGTCATGTTGAAGAACTATTTTGTTGCAAAGTATGCCAGTGTTATATTATAAATAAAAATAAAATAAAAAAATACAAATTTCTATCTGTCATTTTCTGAGATGTGTAGCTATAATTTAAAGCTTCTAATTAATAACAATAATTTAAATATAGAAAAGGAATGGTTATTACAGTCTACTAGGCAACTAAATAAAATGTTGTTTTTTTTTTTTAAACTATTTACTGAAACGGCACAGAATTCACAAGCTATCTAAATGTAAATGATAATGTATTCTAAAAGCAGTTTAGCCCTTTAAGTTATATTAAAGTTGTCAAGGATCACCAGCCCTTACAATTTACTTTGTAATAATAAGAAAAACAATTCGTGCAGTACATGCCCAAATAACATTAGTGTGTCCTTCTGCTTAAATGTAATGAAGGGAGGTAAACCATGCAGAGAAGTTACATTATTTTAAATTAATCAAAATCGAGCAAAACCATTAAATCCACCTTATTCCCATAACATCATCTTAAGATTTATGGTAAAATCAGAATCTGTAAGAAAAAAAATTATGTATAAATAAATAATGTGACAGAAGATATACGATATACGATCAGCAAGTTTAGCAGTGGCACAACTCTTCTTCTATGTCTACTGTTTGTGGCAGCTACAGTATTGTTCAATATAAACCACAAGTCTGTAATCAGATCTGCTCAGTCCTTGTGGCTTTCTCCATTGTCTAATAAACCCAATACTTATGTTCTTTATAAACCTTATTTTATTCCCTCACTAGACCTGATCATTTCCATAGATATCATTGATGAAGTTGATGGTAAAATATTAGACATTATATTGAACAGAATTTATTATTAATATATATATATATTTTTAAATTTACATCCTAATGTTGCTTCATAAATGCTGGTTTGGATTATTGGAGTCATTCAAGTTGTGCAGAAAGTCAAAGAAAAAAGATTAAAGTTAGTCCTGAGGACATTATTGATAGTCTAGAAGATCTAAGAGGAGGGCACTATGTTGTGTGGTGCTGGAGCACTCGAGGCAGACCTCAATGCAATAATCTGTGGAAAATTGTCTTGACCGCTGTTCAGGCTTGAATACTTTCAAACACAATGCTGATTGATTTACTCAGTTCATGGTATGCATTTATAATACACTTTACAGAAAGTGGCAGGAGTTCAAATGTAAATATGAAGTCGGTTTGCATTGAACTTTATTGAGAGAATCAAAGAAAACATTGTGCAGACATTGCCTGAAAGCGAGTGGTTGGTATCAAAGTGTGTAATTGAAACAGTTAATGTTCACTGGACACCTCCTGTGATAGCGAATCGTAGAGTAAAACTATTTACCATACATGTCAAAACATGTGGTCTATATTGTTGTTATGTCTAGAGGTTAAAGCAATACTGCAGGGAAAATATGAAGTTGCCAGCTGATATGGTTCATGAGATCCAAACAGTAATAAGGGTGGCCATGGAGCAGCTTAATGATACTTCAGTCTCATGAGGTATTCCTGCTGAAAGCGTAAGCCCACACTGCAATGCATGTCAAAAAATTATTACACAAGATTTCAAATAAATGTCAATAAACTTAATCATAAACCAAAGGGTATTGCAGTGGAATTATGATTCCTATTTCAATGTGTTATTTTTGTACCACCAATGTGGTATTTTCTTGTTTAATTAATGATAGGAAGGACTTAATTTTACCTTATATTTTAACAATATGTTTTAAACATTGTGAAAGGCTACTGCCATGTGGGTGCGTGCATTTGCTGCTGAGTGACAGGCAGGAGATCAAGACTGAGGTTGTAGTTGTCAGGCACCGCAGTCGCACAGGTTTTATTTACACAAACACCATCAGAACATATAGGAACCCCATGTGATGCTACTCGGTATACAAAGGGCAAAATAAAACACTGTACAAAAATGATAAAATAAAAAGTGCTGTGAAAATGGTGCATGCAACTCCTAATATGTTGGAGGTCCCACTTATTCACTTTGCTTTCTAGACCTTGGTGAGATCTATGACTCCAGCTACTCGCCCGACCATCTGCAGTTTTGGTTTCTTAATGTTATGATCCCAGGTCACACTCATGGCGATCAGAGGATTACAGCAAAATCTTTAGGTTTCTTTGTCTGGGTAGTATGGACGATGTTCAGCCTGTTGTCCTTGGTTTTGTAGCAGTCCTAAGGTGAATAAACGGGACATTTTTATACCTGATGTCCTGCTGGAACACATCTATCTGCTGATTATCTACAGCTGGCAATCACACATTGCAGGCAGGCTCTTCATTAATTAAGTACAATAACTACAATTAACACAGAAACTATTTACAATATACATTTACACAAAAAACCCTCTTTGTGTGCTCCTGCCCTGCCACAGACATCAATACATTTAAAATGTAGTACAAGTAAATGTACATTTACTTGAATAATTTATCTAATTGAACTTGCTCTATCACATCTGCTTAAAGGCATTTCATAGTTTACAGCAAACTCATTTTTGCCATGACAGCAATAAATCAGCTACATATTCTGGTCCAAATTTTAATTGCTTTTTGTACTCAATATGTTGTTAAAAGATATAAATGTGTTTAGGGGACAAAGAAAAATTATACATCAGCCCCTTCAGCATTATTTCAATGTTGAATGATGGAAATGTTTTTCTATACAGACACAATCTAATCAATTAGATTTTTAAATTACTTCAGACATTAAATATTTAAAGTAACAAGGAGAGCCTAAGTGAGTAGAAACATCTTATTAATTGTATGAGCTATTATTATTTGGTGTGACATTGAGGCACAAGATGAAATCCACTTGCCAATGGTGTGCCTGACTGTTCCTTCTCTCTAGGTCATATTCACTGATCCTGTTTCACCAGAATGGGACTGAAAGTGTTGCCTGGACTTAGGGGCTCAGAAAGTTCTACAATCCACCCATACAGTATCTGCTCATACTGCCTCCTTCACTCTCTTTGCACACCTGCCTTTGCCAGTGGCGTAACACAAAATGCTGGGATCCCCCTGCCAAATATGGTGGCGGGGCCCTAAGCACATCAGCACAGCTGAGGAGCCTCCTATGATGCAGCTCACACACGCACACGCATATATAAACACTATTAACCAACATGAACAACAATTACTTAAACAAAATCATTTAATTCCTTTAAAACTTCCACTCCCTATGAAATCAAACGCTTTCCGCTCAAAATATATAAAACCATTGTCTGACCTTTTGCTTGGAAGTGTTCTCAGTGAAGTAGCCCTTGTCTGTCCTGTCTGACCCCTGAAGAGCTGGAGAATCAGTGTCTGCTTGCTTCTCTAAGACTGGGTGTGACAAAGTGCCCTCCCCTGTGTATATTATCTGTTATATGTTGCGTGTGGTTTGTTAAATGTTGGTGTATAGTCATTGGTACACGGGATATAAACGGGTCTGTGTAACACGAGTGTTTAAAATGTATATTTGTATTTAGACACAGGATTGTACATCACTTCACATACATTTAAAGTAGTTAATATGTGAGCACGAGGTTGCACATAATTAATTCACGTGCTAGGATTCAAGTGAATAATTAATTAGTAATTGAATCCCAGCACAACAGTATATATAGATGCACGTTTTACTCACTCACGGTTGGATGTTCGGTGAGTGGAGAATGAGATTGGAGACTGAGGAAATAATAAGTATAATAATAATAACGTAAAGTATCTGCTCACCATATTTTTGTTTAGTACTAGTCCGTTTTGTTTGTCTATTTATTTTGGCATAGAGTGCCGTGTCCTGTTGTTTTCTATTTGTTTAAACCCTTTTATTTTCAATAAACCAGCGCAAGCAAGCGCCATCATCATTTCACATTCATCTGTCTTTGTGTTCATTCCTTTTCCTGGTTCTGACGTCGCCCACTTCGACCGTCTCTGTGACACTTTTTCTTTCTTTTTTTTTTTTTAAACGGGCATCATCACTTATTTTACTAAAAGCGAGATTGCCGTCTCGCATTTTTTTGAGCAAACTCTTTTATTAAAGCTTTCACATCTAATCGCCTTGCTTGTTCACGCTCTATCCTCAAGGTTGACAGTCCTGACAGTCTCTCCTGGGTCACTGAAGCTAGTTTCTGATCAATTTCAGTTTTGAAATGGACCTTTCAGCACTCGCCATAGTAATTGGTATAGTCAGAAAGAGTTTCAGTGCTGTTGCAACATCTAGAACACTAGGCAATATAACGTTATTTTTCAAAAATAAAAGCTCAGTTAGATCTTTATTCGTACCACCAGCAATCGGTTATATTTCTTCTTTCCATGTGGTTCTGAATGACCGTAGCTATGTGGGAAAGTGTGGCGATAAATCCCCTTTGTACTGAGTTGCCAGAGACTTGGCTGATTTAAACAGTGCATCGTCATTAGCACTAAGAAGTACAGAAGAACACATAGTATGAGACCACTGCACTATAGTGTTCATTCCACAGAAACAGGTTATCAATTGATTAACAATACTGTCAATGTGGGTGTAGAACACAGCTACATTAAAATGTTCCTCTGGGTTTAGATAGTCTTTGGTCTTCACAGAGTTCATGAAAATGTTTTTTTGTACGTTGTAATCATTTTTCGATAAACTTTTGTTCAATTCCCCAACTGCTTGCAAGTGAAGAGGCAGTAGCTTTATTTTCTCGAAGCTGCTTCCTAAAGTTTGGTCTCTGTTACACTATTTAATGTTTTATCTGCTAGAAAAAGGTCCGTGTCCTTAGACTGAAGCAGTTTTGATACGATGTTTCAAGTCTCTAGTACTTTGGACTGGACCACAACCATGAAAACGAATTCAAAGGTCTCCTTGCATTTGTGGGACACAGTTTTTTCAGCGTCAGGTTTGCAGAAGACGTTACTTTAGTAAGGAGCTCCCACCGTTTGATGCTTTGACTAAAAAATAAGTATAGTTACTGCACCATGTCATAAAATTCTCTAATTTTATGACATTCAGTTCTAAATTTAAATTATGAGCAGCACAGTGCACATAGACAGTGTTGAGCACTTTTTTAAGTATTAGCTTCTGGACACCAGAGTAAATTCCACTCATTGTGCTTGCTCCATTTTATCCATCCTCTACATTTTTTAACTGTAATGTCATGGAAACCCAAAAAGCTCTCATTGATTTTTACTTTGATTGGAATTTCATTAACATCATGGGATACCATCACATATTGAAAAACTTGGCTAAGTTGGTCTTCCTTTTTTATATGTTGTGTTGTGTCCATAATTACAGAATAAAACTGAGCCTCTTGTATCACAGTAATTATTTCAGTTTTAAAGAATAACATAGCCACTCCCTGGGAACTTTATCTCCATTTTTAGTCACCTTGTAATAACATTCACTTGAAAAACATCAGTTTTTGTTATCTAGAGGGAATGGTTCTTTGGGCTTGCAAGATCCGTTTTTAATAATTAACTTTTTTACATTTGATATTTACTGGATAATTTGCTGTATCAGTTAGAAACAGGTCATCTAAACAACAATAGCTAATTACAGCTTCCGATTTGTCTTGTTTGTTTTCAAAGTTTCATTATTTGCAGTACTTGCCTCATCATTAGTCGCTCATGGTATGTCATCAGGGTTGTCTGTGTTATGACTGTAGCAGGATAACAACGGTTGGTCGAGGTGTAACTCTGGCTCTGGTTGTGATGATGACAATGCTGATTCCGAATCACGGGTGGCAGACCTAATAAAATTGTTTTCAGCAACTTGCTTTTAAGTATCTGCTCTCTATCTTTATTCTAGCCCTTTTGAGCACCACTCAGATACTTTCTTGAGGCACTAGAACACTTCATACCTCATAATTAAATCTCTCACAACCTAAACTGAAAAATGAAACTGAACAAAATGCCTGTTAACACTCATTGTTTCTGCAGAATAAATCCTACGAGGCAATGACATGCACAAAGCATTGACTCGCCTCCTGAAGCTGATTGGTCGCAGGACCAGGAAAATTGCTGGGGAAAACATATATACACCACAACATTTTAAACCAATTAAGATTGTCAGATTGTCTTCCAATCTGAGACCTCCTGTTAGAGACATGGAGGTGGGAATGCCCCCCCCCCCCCCCCACACAGTGTGGGTTCTGGGGGGGGGGCCTTACGTTATGCCACTGGCCATTGTCAGGTACTTGTAGTAACCCCTTGATTGGTGTCATACATCCACCTATTGCAGCATCCGATCTCAACAAACCCACTTGTGTTTCACACATAATTGACCCGAAGCAACCCCAATAAAAATAAACATACATAATTCAATTTAGCTTTTTACAGATAATCTAAGTCTGAACGCACCTCCATCTGACCATGTATCTCCCCTCAAACGAGCCAGGGAATTGGTGACAGACATGGGGACTAGCAAGACAAAATTCACCTTGCTTGTTTATCCATGTAAACAGGGGAAATGTCCCTTTTTTGTTACACTATAAATGACCTCCACAAGGTGCTGATTTCTTAACTTTGAGAAAATATGTGTTAAGTAGACTGCTTGTTCTGAACCTTTTATGCCATGGCATATAAACCATACATTAATACCTAATTTGTCCAACCTGGATATTTAACTGCCTCATAAATCTTGTATTGACATCAATAGAATATCCATGCTGTGGCACAATTCTGTGTCCTGATGTGGTCGCAATGCTGAGGCAGCATAAGTAGAATTATTCCATGATGTAAAATGCCCCATTAACTAGACTGGACAACCATATCTGAAGCTGAAATGATTTCTATTCTGTCTGACGTACAGAAGTTTTCAAAACTGAAAGTGCAGTACTTTACCAATTTTTGCTGTGCATACACAAAGCCAGTGAAGTCGTAATACATACAGTTATTGTGATATAAATACATTAAATCATCCATGACATAGAGGTCTCAATCTATCAGCTACAGTTAACTTCTTACTCTGTACTGTCTTAGTCATTCACCTCTTGTCTACTTAGGACATTATTTTAAACAGGCTTGTTAACTATTCAACCTTGTGAACGAGTGGTTTGCAGTGCTCTGGTGTACAGGTGATGCAGGGACTCCAACAATGACAGACACAGTTACAGTTCAAACATCACTTTAATATTGCTCTTTTCTCAGTTTGAGACCGTCAAGGCGTATTGTCAGCATATAACAAAGGGGGTTGCAGTCCCGAAATAAAAAGACAAACACAAACATGCAACGTAGACACAAACAGACTGTGTGTGCTCTTTGTGCAGGTGCAGTGCTCTCAGCTGAGGTGGTGTGTATTTACAGGTCCAGGCTTAGCACTGGCTTTGTGTTGTAATTCCCGGCTTCATATAAGCCGTCTGGCAAAGGCAAATACAGACAGTTTAAAGGATAAAACACTCCACTCACATTTCTACAGTCCTTGTTTCCTCCCATGAACCAAAACAAAGGAACGGACCATGGTGTCATGCAATCCCTAAAGTACTCTAAGCCCCTCCCCCTTCCGATAGCTAGTTCAATCGCATCTCCTCCAATTCATGACTGAAACTTCGCTCTCCGTACAAGGACGAGAACTCCTGGTACCGTGACGCCGCCCCATTCATGAATGGCCAGCTTCCGACTCACCCTGGAATGAACTGCCCAGCCATTCAGTACGATGCACACAGTTCCTGTTGTACAGTGCCCTCACAGGTCGAGAGGGAGATTGTTGATTGGAATTAATTTGCTCTCTGTCACAAACCTGCATAGGTACGACTTTATATCAGTCAGTAGTAAACTTTGAACAAATGCACACACACACACATATATATATATATATATATATATATATATATATATATATATATATATATATATATATATATATATATTCCCCCGTCACTGACAGTGCAGACCCAGCAGAATATGGGAGTGTGGCAGACTGTGCGTAGTGGCGATGTAAATCAGGAGACTCCAGTCCAGATTTCTGTGCCTGGGATTTTTATTTCCTTCCCCAGGTCAGGGATAACACACTCAACAAAATAATAATTATAATAACGATAATAATAAAAAAACAATAAGAAAGCCGGGATACACAACAATGTGTAACCCGACCACAAAAAAGGTGTAACGGGGTTGCAGTCCCAAACAATAAATAAACAAACGAAAAACACTCTGTCTCCCCTTCGCAATTTACGTCACAGGAACAACGCGCTCCCGTGACCCCAGCACTTCCGGGTACTCGCTCCTCTGACGCACTTCTCCGGAGCGTCCCGTTAGTGCTCTAGGATAAAAAGGAGAAGGGTTAGGAGGGCCACAATAAAACAACCCTTTCTTTCTTTCTTTCTTTCTTTCTTTCTTTCTTTCTTTCTTTCTTTCTTTCTTTCTTTCTTTCTTTCTTTCTTTCTTTCTTTCTTTCTTTCTCTTTCTGTCTCTCTTTTCGTTCGTTCTCTCTGTCTCTCTTTCTGTACCTTGCCAGAAGGAAGAGAACCATGGGCCACGCCCCCATTTGTACGCTCCGTCCCGTCCCGATTGGTCAGCGAGGGCAACCACCGTTAACCAATCCCTGGTTGCCACCACGTTTCCCGACCTGGTCAATGACGTTGCGCACCGCGGCTCCGCCCCCTTTCCAGGTGGCCGACTTCCACCTCCCCTGGGGGTGACTGCTCCTCCTTCCTAATGTCCTCACCGGTCAGAAGGGAGATCTAAAACAAGAATCCATTCTCTCTTTGTCACAGGGAGGAATACAAATAAATACAATGTTTTGGATTTCAGTAATTTTCCAAGGTCTGAGAGGGTTGGATATTGTGCTTAAGTGTCTGTAACAGAGAAAGAATCTCCCTCCTGACCTGTGAGAGCATTGTGTAAAGGGAACAGTGTGGCCCGGACTTGATGGACTTACAATTAATTCCAGGGAAAGGTTGAAGTTGGACATCTAGAAAGGGGATGAAGCCACAGTACACCAATTCATCGCCCCAGACGGGAAGCAACGTGGCAATAATTGATTAGAGGATTGGAAGCAATGGAGGATTCACTAACCAAGGGGGTGTGGCCGGGCGAACTGCTCCTTTGTTATGGTTGTGAGAGAATCACTGAAGGAGAGTAATAAAAGAACCGTGAGTGTTTAGTGTTTGTTTTGTTGTTTCTAATTCTAATCTGTTCTTGTTAGATGGCTAACACGTACCGGGAGCTGTCACTTAAATCCAGCACTAACCCGAACAGCACTGCACTATTGTTCACTAATAAATGGTACCACATGCATATTACTCTGGACAGTATATTACTTGATAGTGTTTGTGTTGTGTGTGTGTTTATACTGTTTATTATTCCGGGACTGTAGCCCGTAGTTTAAACTGTGTGTGGCAGGCTGGCGAGTGGATAGAGGCCCAGAGCAGTTAAAAAAAAATACTAATTTTATTATAAATAGCACAAAACAAAAGTGCACAATGGCAAAATAAAGGGATTTAAACACACAAAAAAAACCCAATACAAAAACAAACTTACAAAAACAAGGTTTCCAGGCTGGGCAATGCCTTCACTGGATTCAAATTTAACACAAACACAAACACCAAACACCAAACACCAAACACCAAACACCAAACACCAAACTGCTTCCTTAGCTCCCTCCTCCCAAATGAGAAGCAGAGGCCTCCTTTTATGTCAGGTGGCTGGGCACTGATTGATTGTTAATTAACCTAATCAACCCCAGCCACCTGAACATAATAAACCCAGGCAGGTAGGGGAAATTAACCCCATCCCTGCCCATTTAAAAAGGGCAGAGCTTTGCTCTGCCACACTGTGCAATACACATTGCTGTGTATTGCTGGGGATTATTCTTTGAGGTCACCAACATGACCTGGATTACAGGTAAAACAAATAAAGAATTGTTTGGACGGTGAACTTTGTTGTTTGTCATCTGTTTATGCATTAAATCACCTCTACACCTGCACACTGCAAACCACTTTGCCACAGTGTCTTCTTGTGTTTTTCTGTAACGTTTACAAACCACAAAAAATATATTATTTGAAGTGAAAAAGTCGGGGTGAGTGAGTATAAAGACAGCGATTAATTATTTGTTTTGCTATCTTCTAGTTGATTTAATTGTTCTTCATCCAAATCAGCATGTTTGCTTACTACTTTTTTTGCAGGTGATTTGTCACCGATACTTTAAATTATAGCAGCACATTGATTTAAAATATGTGACAAGTCTCCAACTGTCCGTATCCATCCAATACACGGACAGGTGGAACCTTGCTCGACCAATGACATTGCTTGTTTCATGTTACATTGCCAGCCCTGGATTTTATAGTGTAACCAAGCTGGCCGTAGCTTTGGGTTCGTGCCCCTTTAAAAACGTGACCCAGAGATAAAACTATAATTTTAAGCCCTTCTGCGAGTTTTTATTAAAACAACAAACAAACAAATAAAAAACCTCTCTCTCATTGAGCACTCACTACATACATTCAGGTCCCTGTCTAATGTGCAGGACAGCTAAACTGTTTACCTGACATATAACACAAAACAAAACACTTTAATATAAATTTTTATACAAGCAAATGTAGGTTTTAAACAGTCCTTTATGACTTTCTATCTGACTCTTCATTTAACAGCACCATCCTAGAGCAGCCTGACTGCTTCCATTTTATACCCTGCACCTGGCTTTAATTTTCAATAACTGCCAGGTGCAGATGATAATTAATAATTAACAAAACAAAATACATTGGCAGGGAGGCTTTAACTGTGTCCCTGCCATTAATAAACGCTCTAAACCTTACTTCAGATATCATTTTAATACTTGAAAATTTGACTCATTAACCCACATCTATTTGCCAGTTTTAATTTGATAAGCCTGTTTTTTTTTTTTTAAATCTCATACCTTTTCTCATTTAAATGTTCAAGAAACTAATAACATCAATTTACCAGATTGGGAAGGCAGTGGAGAGAGACAGCAAGGGGGTCTGGATGAGGATGAATAGTATAGAATTGTATAGGAGTAGTATAGAATGTTTGTTTAGCTCTAGTTGGTGTAGGTGTCACAAGTGATGTTTTATCATTTATTATTATTTTGTGAACTGAAATGATTTATTATTGTGTTTTTTGTTTACGATGTACCTTACCTGATTTGTTTTTCTTTTGTTGTTGCACTTTGGAATCTGCACATTTAAATCACTGTTTATTTTTCTGTGCACACTATTTTACCATCTGCATGAGCATATTCCCTACATTAGTAGGAAATCCCGTCCCACACCCAGTCAAGCGAATGAGGGTATCCAGCGGGGTATAAAAGAGGAAGGAAAGGAAGTTGTGGTTGAAGTAAAACTGGTTGCTGGAATTGTTAAACAGACGGAAGAGAAGGAAGAATCTTGGCTACCCTGAAAGAAGGATTCTGGCTGTAGGGTAATTAGCTGATTTGGATTCCTTTTTTTTCTGTTTCTTAGTCGGCTCTGTGTTCTTCCAGGCTATGCCTGAAGCCCACCAGAGTGATACCAGTTCCACATTGGAGATCGAGGTCCAGGGGCACATTCCAAGGTGATACTTACTTGTCCACAGTTGGGGGTTGAAGTCCAGCGGTCCAGTCCAGGGTGCAACAATCGGGTCCCAGAACCGGAGAGAGAGAGGGAGATACACAAGAGTCAGAGAAGCTAAAGGGAAGTAACTAGCTGGGACACAGGAGTGCATGAGAAAGCTTTACTTACCATAGTACACGTTTCTGATGGTCTCCTCTTTGTAACTGCTGTGGCCAAGACCATCAAATGATTTGAAGAAACTGGCACTCATGAGGACCGAACAAGGTCAGGCAGGCCAAGGGTGACCTCAGAATCAGAGAACAAGTTCATTCGAGTCACAAGTCTGCGAAACCGGCTATTAACTGCCCCTGAAATACAAGCACAGCTAAATGCTACTAGAAGTACAGATGTTTCAACATCAACTGTTCAGAGGAGATTGCGTGAAGCTGGCCTAACTGGAAGAATTGCTGCAAAGAAACCATTGTTAAGAGTGCAGCATATGAGGAAGAGAATAAACACAGAATCTGGATGTTTGAGGAGTGGAAGTCGATCTGATGAACCTGAGTCAAAATTTGAAATATTTGGGTCAAACCTCCGAGTATTTGTAAGACGAGTTTTCATTTTCAAGTATTTACAGAAACGTATATGACGTAAAACATTGTCAATTATGAAAAAAACCTAGTTTTCAGTAAATGTACTCAAACTTTTGACTGGTACTGTGTATATGTGCGATATAAATTATTTCCCTGAGTGTGTTTGTTGTACCCCCGGGGATCAAAAGAACCTGTTTCGGGAAGATTATTACTACTCAGTCACAAAGGTCCTTGCACTTTTCAGACTCAAGGTGGCATGGTTGGTGCTATTCAAATTATTTATTTACTTCGGGCTACCCCTGGTCACCACACCCGTGATACAGTCGGCAGGATCCCTGTTTTTTCCACACACACGATAGATGCTCAGGAACCTGCGGTCATCCCTGTGGCGAATACTATGGTAATGGGAAAGGGAACTATAGAGTTGGAGGGCTCAGGTGCAGGCAATGTTGTGGTCATATGGGATAGGAGAGGCTCAGCAAGTAGACTTTCTCTGTGGTGGATTACAGGGAACAGCGAAACAGGAAGTGCTAGTACTTGAGGATGAAGAACAGGTTACCTATGCATTAATCTGGAAGGTATTGGACAAAATATATCGCAGTAAAGCCTCTGTGATGAAACTGAGGGTAGGATTTTTCAAAGCTTGTCAGCATATGGGTGAAACTATGAGGGTTTTCACACACCTGTTTCGTCAGCTGTTTTCCAGGTGGCAATGACGGGAACCTGAGGGCACGGCACAAAGAGAGGAGGTACTGTGGGACCAACTTGTCTTCAGGCTGCTGCCAGGATCTGTTTGACAAGAATTACAGTGACAGGTATGTCAAATAATGTTTGCAAAGATAATTTGAGAGGCCATAATCCTGGAAAGGGAGGAGAAGAAAGTCTGCAAGTCTGACAGAGTCCAAAGCAATTGCCTGCCCTGTGACATTGCTTGGGCCTTTGGAAAAGCCACCGTTGGATATGGAGGGCTGGAAGAATAGTATACGAGCGGAGCTGACAAAGGAACTTCAGGAGCAAATGTGAGAGTTGGGTAAGTCCCTCCGGGAGGAGATCCGTGGGTGACCTAACCCCCAAACTGTAGCTGTTGTGCCTGTGTCCACTAGTGTCCCTAGGGAAAGAGTCGAGGATGAACAGTACCATTTGCAGTCAAGCCTACATTGGGATGATCAGGGATGCCCCATCGGTGCACAATGTGGTAACAGTGGCCACGTTAGACGGAACTGCTTGTAGCAACAATGTCATACTAGCCCTACTAACATGTTTGTTTTTTTCTTTCTGGAGTGTACTCACCGATGCAACATAATGATGAAACCTTAACCCCACCCCTGACCCGGCTTAGTGTGGAGCCAGATTCAGATGTCTTGCGAGGCTAGAGTTCTCGACAAATACCCAGTGGAGAAGGGGTATTTTTCAGAAATAATAGCGCTATTATCATAGCGTGCTACCTATTTTTGTTGTAACACTTATTTTTTTTACTTATATTACTGAATCTGGTTTTGTACATTTTACAAAACCAGATTCAGTAATATAAGCTATGCATAGAATGCAACATCTTCTGTCTATCACAAGTTGATTTTATTTCTCATTTTGTAACATTAACATGCTTTTTTTAAAACCGAATTAAAGATTTGAGTTAATGCTTTGCAAATATGTACATGACATAAATCATAATAATAATTTTGCTATAGCTTGGAGATTGCTGGTTCGAATCCAAGCTATGCCACTGTCGACGGTGGACAAAAGTTCCCAGGGGGTGGTGCACAATTGGCAAAGCTCTGCCTGGGTGGGGTAGGGGTTAGGTTGGCTGGGGAATTCTTGGCTCACCATGCACCAGCAACCACTGTGGCTGGCCGGGCGCCTGCAGGCCAGCCTGTGCGCAGTTCAAAACTGTGTGGTTCTCCGACCCTGTAAGTTATGGATATGGCTGCATGGTGGGCTTGCAGAGTGAAAAGAAGTGGACGGCTGAAAGCACTCATTTTAGAAGACTCGTGTGCTCGTCTTTGTCTCTCCCGAGTTAGTTCGGGGGTTGCAGTGGTGAACCAGGTTGAATAATAAATGGACATTACAAAATTGGGAGAAAAGTGGAAAAATTAATAAAATAGTTTAAATAGTTAAAAAAAAACAAACAAACAAACAAAAAAAAAAAAACAGTTAATCTGCTTTCTGTCTCAGAAATCAAAATACACAATTTCACATTCATGACAAATGTAACTTCTGCATTTTTAAATTAAGAATCCAGAAAGCATATATGCAATAGTTAAGTTACTGTGCACATATTGGGTGTGATGACAAATGTTTTCAAAACACCACAAATAATGAATCCAGGAATGTGCATATATGATACATCTGTTTAAAAACACCTTGTGTAAAAGGGGGAAAAAACCTAATTTTCCAACCTTAAGAAGCCGCAGCCTGCTGCATTCCATCAGACAACTGCCAAGAAGCAACATACATGCCAGTTATGATGGATTATTTCCATGCTACTAATTTACTAACTATAACATGGGCTGTCTTAAGAATTGTAAAAGTTTTTTTTTTTTTTTTTTTTTAGTAAAAATGTTAGAAGAATAAAGGGCCATTGAGAACAAAAATTGTGGAAGTGGTATCACAATTGAAACAGACCATGAACAGATATCATTGATCACTGTCAACAAAGCAGTTGACTCTACGTTTGCACAGCTGGCTGGTGTACAGTTACTGCATCTTCAACTGTGTGCTTTCATTAAAAAAGTCAAAAATCTGCGAAAGAACTTGTGATAGCCTCCTCACTGATTGACTCGGCACTGACCTCTCAGCACCGACTACGCTCTTCTCGACACCGATCCCGGCACCAACTGATTCAGCGCTGGTGAATAGCTTCGAGGCCGTCTACAGTCCGGCACCAACCGCACTACATATCGGCACCAACCACTCAGCACCGACAGCCCTCTCCACAGCATTAATCCCAGCACCAACTAAGTCGGCACCGGTGAATCATTTTAAAAGCCGTCTACAGCCCGGCACCGACCACACTACTATCGGCACTGAGCGCAGCAGCTTCGCATATGACACCATGTCAGTACAATCGACTGGGTCCTCTACTGGGTTCTGGCATCTTGCAGGGGACTGGTACAGCTCTCCCTCACTTGCAGGGGACTGGTGCGGCTCTCCCTCACTTGCAGGGGACTGGTGTGGCTCTCCCTCACTTGCAGGGGACTGGTGTGGCTCTCCCTCTCGCTCTGGGGGTGAAACCACCATGCATTCTTCCTCTGCTGGTGGAGGTGGGGACATGTGACAAAGTGCCCAGCCCCTGGGCTATTTATTTGTGTTGTATGTTACAGGTAGTGTGTTAATGTTGGTGTATAGTCATTGGTACATGGGATATAAATGGGTCTGTGGTAAAATGTATATTCGTATTTAGGGACAAGGATTGCACAGCACTTCACGTGCAGGTAAAATGTAATAATATGTGAGCACAGGGAATTGCACTTTTATTAATTCACATGCAGTTGTGCCGAGACTCCAATTGAATGATTGATTAGCAATCGAGTCTCGGTACAGCTGCATTAAAGCAGCATGTTTTTACTCACTCAGGGTTGTATGTTCGATGAGTGGAGAACTTGATTGGAGACGGAGGTAATAATCATAGTAATAGTTAAAATATCAGCTCACCGTGTTTGTCTGTGTAGTCCGTTCATTATTAAATGCTGAGCGAAACTAATCGCTCAGCTCCACCCAACTCCACCTCTTTGTTGTTTATTTCCTGGTTCTTGTTTCTGGTCTGACATCACCCACTACAGCAGTCTTCATGACAGGACAGCAGACAAACACGGTGAGTCAAAACAATGGTTATATATTTACTTTTAGTTATCGTTTTAAATTCTCTCCTCTCCACACCCGTTCTCCACTCACCGAACACACACCCCAAGTGAATGAAAACATGCTGCTTTTATACAGCTGTACCGAGACTCGATTGCTAATCAATCATTCAATTGGAGTCTCGGTACAACTGCACGTGAATTAATAAAGTGCAATTCCCCATGCTCACATATTATTACATTTTACCTGCACGTGAAGTGCTGTGCAATCCTCATATATACAAATATACATTTTAAACACTTGTGTTACACAGACCCACTAATATCCCGTGTACCAATGACTATACACAAACATTAACACACTACACGTAACATACAACACAAAGAAATAGCCGATAGGAGGGGCACTTTGCCACAGTCCCCCATTCGAGCCCATGGCGTCAGCAGAACTGCGCCCTGTTTCATTGAAGGTGGCATTTTTAATAGCCATTATGTCTGCCTGACAAGTAAATGAGCTTCATGCGCTGTCCATTGATGACACATGCATGGCTTTTACGGGAAATGACTCGCAGGTAACGTTAAGGACAAATCCATCCTTTTTGCCAAAGGTGGTTTCCTCATTCCATATTAATCAACCAGTGGTTTTAGAAACTTTCAGACCTCCTCTGCACAAGTCAGAGGAGGACCATAGACAGCACACGCTATGCCCAGTTTGGGCTCTGCGCTGTTATCTGAAAAGGACTGCGTCCTGGAGACAGTCCAACCAGCTGTTTGTCTGCTATGGTTCCTACTCTAGAGGTCAGGGCATATCGAAGCAACGTCAAGCGCACTGGGTGGCAGATGCAATACGCTTGGCATATGAACAGATGGACTCCTCTTTACCGGGGGACATTCTGGCTCATTCTACCAGGGGCCAAGGCAACTTAGTGGGCTTTCCTTCATGAAGCCTCCTTAGATGAGTTATGCAATGCTGCTACATGTACAAGTTAGTCAGACATTTGTGCTATTTTACCGCCTTGATGTTGCAAACCAAGCGAGACTTCATTTGAATATTTTTTTTTTTTTTTTTTTAACACAACAGTACTCAGACTTGTTTGGTTACCATCATAAATGTTGCATGAAACCATAGTGTAATAATCCAGCACTTCTGCACTTAAGCATTTGTATGTCAGCTGACAACAGTTTATATCCCATAATGCCTTTCTTCTTAAAGGCATACAGCCTCTACAAATGAACCACCAACATCTAGACAAGCACCCAGGTACATATTGTAATGATATCACAAAAGGAATACGCATTTTTATTTTTATTTTTTTGGTGCATAGGTATAGCTATTATGTACTATATATCACCTTATAGTATAAAAATACAACAAAAAATGGACTTAATGATAATACCGGGAAATTATCTTAATATTTTTTTAATAAAGTAACCAGCACAATTGTAGTCTTAGGCGGTGGATTGCGCTGGTCGCCGGCTTATTTTGACCCCCCCTGCATTCAATGTCACTATTTTTGCTTTGAAAATAATTGGTTATTTTTTTAGATGTTATTTTTAACCTTTTAGCCACTCAAATTGCTTAACACAGAAAACCCGCCCCTTCAACTCTCTGATTGGTTGAATGTTGTGTCAAGACGTAACACAGCTGTCATGTGGTTCCTAATTTTTTTTTTTTTTACCCAGCAACGTGCAAGTGATCTAGGGCCAGACCAAATCAAAGTTAGCACTTAGCGAACAAGGATGCAAAAGCATTCGTGGTAACAAAACACAAGAAAACTTCCAAGCAAAATCTCGTAGAACCAAAACAAGCCCTTTTCGCCCTTCAAAAAGCAGTTATCGCTTGTTGACTACAAGTGGGTTGAACAGGGGAAGTGGTTTGCTATTTCCTAAGCAAATCTCAATTCCAGCTATAATTCACATCACAAGACTTTCTCAGGACTGGATTTTATTGACAACGTCGAACTTGTCGAGAAGCTGTCGAGTATCCATGAACATATTCAGTGATGACACCTACCTCTGTTCAAATTATTCATTTCTTAAAGGCACAGTGATCCATTACATTGCACTTTGATCAAACTCAAGGCTAACAAATGTAAATAAACTAGAATACTAATAAAGCATGTATGAATGTTTTAACCACTTTAAAGAAATTAACTTTTAGTTTTAAACATTTGGTTACTCTCGTAAAGTACTTCAATGTGTTGGCCTACACAGAAACATTATGAAGCCCAAATTCTCAGCATGTAAGAACAAGTCCACCGTTCCAGTACAAGGGAGCACATTTTGGCTATAATGTGTCAGCATGCCAAGCGATCCACTTGAAACGTATAAATCCATGTAGATAACAACATTACTTAATACTTATAAAGATGAAGTTTTTAAATTTACTTTGAGTTTTTGACAGAAGAAATAATAATAATAATAATAATAAATAATAATAATAATAATAATAATAATAATAATAATAATAATAATAATAATAATAATAATAATAATAATAATAATAATAATAATAAATAATAATAATAACTACCCGACTCTGCCCATTTAATCACATAGAAAAATCTGCTGTCAACTTTTTTATTTTTTCACCGCACTGGATAGCATTTCTTATTGTATATAATATGTACCGGTACTGATCCTGGCGACAGTGTTATGTTGGTTTTTGGATGTTCTATTGACATCAAGTTGTTTTTTTTGTTTTTTTTTTAATCTTCGTTCTTGTGCAGTTACTATACAGCCTTGTGCACAACAGGGTTCCGGGTAGCACCGTGCCAGTCAGGTATGAGGATGCTGGCATTGCATGGTGCTGACACAAGCCAGTTCACAGTATGGCTTTTTACAGATATCAAGAAAACAATGTGGCATTGTCATAACAGTGACAGAAAAGTGCAGCATGGTGCTGCAGACTTCGTGGAACGTGTGTGAGTGTGTGTGTTTTCTTTCAAACTCACATATTATTATTATTATTATTATTATTATTATTATTATTATTATTATTATTATTATTATTATTTTTGATAATAAACATATTTATTATTATTATTACTACTATTAATAGTTGTATGCAATAACATTCATTCACTAATATTCAAATAAAATAGTAGTACAACACAGACTTTCATTAAAAAAAAAATCTACCCTGGCTGCCTGCCTTTTCAAATGTTTCATCCCCTTCAAAATGTCACAAATATTGGCTGGGCATTGGTCAACAGCTGTTTTCATGTTGCTTCGGTGGTCCCTCCTACTCCTGTGACAGATCTCTCCTCCCATTTTGCGGATTGGAAATGGCTAGTTTTGGTTTTGTGGTAAAGGAAATGCGATATGGAAACTGCAAGTTTGTGTTTGGTGGCAGGGACAGGGTTAAAAGCCTCCTTGCCAGCTGAAATTGTTTTATTGTTTTGGCAGCTGGCCTCGTTATTGTAAATTAGAGCCAGCTGCCTACACCTGTTTCTCTGGGGCATATAAACCCCAGAATTAGTTCATTCAGGGCTGCTGCTGAGTGAAGAGCCTGACTGTATGTCATATTCCTGAAAAAGGTACTATATAAAAGTAAAACCTATGTTTGGTATATGTTATTTGTTTAAAACTTTTTATATGTCAGGTAAACAGCTTGGCTGTCCTGCGTGTTAGTCTGGGAGCTGGATCGTAAATGTTTAGTAAGTGCTTGGAAGACCTAGGTTTTGTTTGTTTATTTTGTTTTTGTATAATACAAGTGCACCTTGGGCACTAAAAATTCAACTTTTTGTTTCTGGGTCACAAACCCAAATATATAGTGGTAAAGTGGATTAGCTTTGCCACTTCCGTGACCTCCCACACAGTGATGTAGGGGAGCAAGACCGTGTAACAGTAAGTTAGATTTTTTAGGTGGTAGAGTCGAGGTCACACACAAAACAGATCGGTCCACAAAGGAGGTTTTCATACCAGCAGAAGTCAATAATCCTTTCTTTGTCTCCAGCCAGAAACTACTTCACTAACAATTCATCAAAACACAATATTCACAGGTCTCAATCCTCAAACTCCCCAACCAGCATGAGGCTTGAGACTGCTTTATATACTCACACAGATAACAAGCTGCAGGTGCTAAGCACTATTCCTTGACTGTCCAGCCACACCTGTCCTGCAGCCCAAAGCATCTTGTTAGTTTTATTTTATTGTATTAATGTCCACCATTAAAACCATGTAGACTACATTTCCTTGAAACTCATAACCACATACACATTTCATAAAAGATAGGGGCTTTGCAGAATTTGTGCTCTGACATACTGCCCACTACAGACTTTACCACACACCTTAGCACAATATATAGTATAGTGCCGTACATATGGTCATACACCAGATTAATTTGCTGCTCTGCTGTAATCAGTGCTATCCTTTAGCTTTCCGTGGCAGGGTGCCTTGCCCCTGTGTGTATTTTTGTGTTTTTGTTGTGTGTATGTTTTGGTGAACAAATTGTTGGTTATGTAGCACAGGTGATTTAAAATGTATATTTGTATTTAGGAAAAGGGATTGCACCATCACATCAAGTGTAGTTTAAAGTGTATATAGTGCAATTAGTTTGCGTACAGACTGTGCCGAGAATCAAGTGAATGACTGATTAGCAATTGAGTCTCGACACAGCTGCATAAAAGAGTGAGTGCTTCACGCACATGGGTTAGTGTGTTCGGTGAGGAGAGAACGAGAATCAGGAGGAGAATAAATAAGAAATTACAATTGCTTCTCGTGCTGAACTAAATCGGCACATTTTCATATTTTTAGGTTTGTCTCACTGTTTGTTTAGTGTATGCCTATTTGTTTTGGCCAATGTGCTGTTTGTTTTGTGTATAAGCGTTTTGTTTGGTTTAATCCTTTTATTTGTAATAAACCGGCGCAAAAGCGCACTTATTCACTGCACAACTCTGTGTCATTCGGTTCCTCGTCTAACGTCACCACATGAGCGGTGTATGACACTTTACTATACTGCAGTAGTCATCTGCTTTTTTGATTAGTTATTTTCCTTATGTATCTCTATAACCCTACATGTTTGAAGAGTTAAGTAATGAATATACATTAGTTCCTTTTTTACCATTATTTTCTTTATATCATTTACATCTGCTGTTTTACAAGGTTAGTCAACTGGATTGGTTCTCTTTCTTTGTGTTGTTTTTAGTGTTGAAGCTTGAATCTCATGGGGCACAGATGCTTTAAAATCAGATAACTACTAATATGTCATGTCAACTTGTAATGGATATGTTTCAACTGACATCTTACACTAATCCATGTCTTTGACTTAATGTTGAAGAAATAACTTGAGTTAGGTGATACACAGCAGTGGCCAGTCACTTAAAAGCTGATTTAGATAATAAATAGTTCTTTATTCAGTCAACTTAATTAAAAACTACACAGAATCTTGCATTACATTTCTAATGCTCTCTGACATCACAGGAGGAGCCACTGAAGCATGTCTGCTTGTCTCCTTTTTTCTGCCCGGAGATTTTCAAGATGTTACTTATCTTCTTGCATGGGCAATTAAATTATCCAGTTTCAAGCATAACGATGTAATAAAGATTTCTAAATATTCCCCATAATTGTTTTTTTTTTTAATAAATTAAATGTAAACATAAAAAGATTAAGACATTTAAAAAATTATTGATTCATTACTATAATGACCACCAATGATTTAGATCTGCAATGTGCACAAGCAAAACATTTGTTTTTGGCATGCAAACAAAATAACAGCTGTATAGATTTACCATCAGATTCACTTAATGTCCTTAGCAAGTTTCATCACAAATATGCAAAAATGTCTGACATACAGACTGTGGATTGGACAGACAGCAGCTTCCATGCACCTACAGATTATAATATATTAATCAACTTGCAAAATAATGTCCTTGGACATTTTCATCACAATTTAACATGTGTATCACTATATATATGCAAAAGTGTGGCATCTGCATATACGCCAGCCTCTACTATATACCACAGCAGGGCTATGCATCCTCAATGAATAATACTGTATAATGATTGTATGAGGTCATGTATATCATTGCCAGTTTAATTCCAAACTGAGCAGTCTGCTAACAGTATAGTAATGCATTCCCTTATTTTATTTTCCGGTGTTGTAAGCTTGTAAACTATTCCATGTCATTGTATTTACATTGTAACATGTTAATTAAGATGGAAAATTTCATGTTAAAATACAGACCCCAAGTAGTGTAATTATTTGCAGAGTAGGTGTCATACCTCATTGAAAAAAATGTGCCGCCGAGCCAATAAAGAACCTTGTAGAACACACACACTGATTACAAGAGTGACGGTTTGTCCATTCCTGAACGTGTGGAATGCAGCTTGATTTCAAGTTTAAAAAGCATGGATGGATACTCTTCTAATTGAGCCTGCTGTATATTTGGAGAAGTTTTGGTTATCTGTAAGGTGAAACTATTTTAAATGTTTACACCCAAGTAAGTAACAGAGCTATGTATGATACAGATTTTTTTTTTTCTGTATTCTTTTCATTTAATATTATAGGCACCTTAAAGGTTTTTTATACAACCAGGTTGTACAAGTCGTGGTTCCAGTTTGGTTCCTTTCTCACCCGTGTGCTCACGCTTCAGACAACGACTGAGAAGCTTTGAAATGGTCTTACTCTGATTGGCTGTAAAGGTAACCGGGCTAACCGACGATTGGATAATGTTTTGTTGGATGTATTTTTCTCATATACGGTTGCCTAGTAAATGAAGACATTTAACACTGGTGATCACTGGCAGAGCACCTTGAAAGGTTCAGAGCAGTTCTTGAAAGGGATTTTCTGTACAGGAATAATATTTCTTAATACTTATAATTTAAGGTTTAACTTAAGTGTTATATTACAGTACATGACTGAGTGATACATGCAGGGGGTTAACTTCAGCTTCTTTGTTAATAGTGAATTGGTTATAATTGATATTTAAGGCTTATTTTGAATTAAAAAAAAAAACTAATGAAGAGGTCTCTAAACCTTGAGCTTCCTTTGTATTCCTAGTTATCCTTATTTGGGCAAAGAAGCTTGCCAGGGCTAATTTCAACATTAATAATAATAATAATAATAATAATAATAATAATAATAATAATAATAATAATAATAATAAAGTCAGTACGTGTAATATTCTAACCAGATCTACTAATGTATAGCCTACCTTGCAGCAGAAACCCTAGCATTCACAGACTGAAAAAAACCTTTCCTAAATTAATGTTGAAATGCGAGGAGCAGAAACTGACTGTTATAGTGACTAGAGCTCTACTCCGCTAAATTTGTCACAGGATAACACAATTACAAAACAATTAGGCTGTTGTGGTTACAGTGATGTCACAGATTAGGAAGAAGCAACACAAAAACAAAGCAGGTCTGGGCAAAACTGAAGTGCAAACAAAAGGGCATGTTGGCCAAACAAACTTTAACAAGTATCGTGCTGATTAATACACCAGTACATCTAGCAATTGTTATTTCTGGTTCCCAAACTTAGACTCATGTCTCGCCTTTAACACTCTCCTCCTAATAAGCCTGGAGCACGTCTTTGATAGTCTGTGGCTGGAGCCTTCATTACATAATTTAATATATTAATGACCTTAAGGCTCCAGCGACATTCCCACAGGGGTTTTAGGGAAGGGGTTTTAACCCCATCCCCACCAACTACATATTGTAAGACCTGCTTTTTGCCAGTCTCAAATAGTAAATAAGACAGACGGCTTCATTCATCTGCAAAAAATACAATAATAATAATAATAATAATAATAATAATAATAATAATAATAATAATAATAATAATAATAATAATAATAATAATAATAAATGAAAACATACATAAATAAATACCAAGAGGTGGGCACTTTGCCACAGCTGTGTACAGATATATTTTTCATCTTACTGTTTTTAATAACTACAAACCAACCTGTGTTGCAGTCTTTATTTTAAAATATTGACAGGAAGTTGAATACATATTGATACCGTAAAGCAGACAGGTAATACAAATGCACTTATGAATACATTTGACCCATTTTTGAAAATTAAAAAAAGCTCAGATTTCTCCTCTGTATTATGTTCACCTAGCACTGAAAATAGTACAGCAGTCGCTGGCTGCTTCTCTTTGCTTTTTGTAGTAATGTTTTTTTGCTTTTGTTTTTGTGTGTGTGTGTGTGTGTGTGACAGAAACTAAATCATTGGTTTGCAGAATTAAAAAAAAAAACAAAAAAAAAAAAAACATCTTTGTCTTGTGGCTGCTAACATACGTGTCTTCTCTGACCAGGCCTTTACATGAGTAGATTTTTCAGATCCCAGCCTTTGTAATATGACGATCAATAAGCTCAGTATTGTTTTTACTAAGTTTAAACTCCTACTGTTCTACTGAGAAGAGCAATGCTTGCTGTTCTTTTTGGTAATTACTATTGGAATTTAGATTTATATCTTTTGAAAATCTCAGAGGAATGCATTCAATAAATATTGTAATAATTACCAACCTATTCAGAAGATTCTGATTATAGTCATTAATCATTAACTAAGTACCTATGTGTTTATTTAGGTTTTAATTGTATACTAGAATCTATTAAATTCCTTAACTACTTTGTGATAAATGTTTTGTTTTACATATTATTAGTTCAATTGAAATAACATTGCTATTTCTGCAAAATGAAAAACACTCTGTCAACATTCAAAACTGCTGAAAAGCATTTTCCATTCCAAAAGTCAAAATTAAGTGTTGTCTTAAGACCTATCATTGCTCCTACTTTCTCCAGTGACCCCAATTCAAACTAACCATGCTATAACTAGCAAATAGTACAGACTCCAATCTTTAACTGGATTCTTCCAAGCCACTCACTTGAAACAAAATGTAGTGCTAACAGGAGGTAAATGTCAGATTGCTTTCCACATATAATGTGGAAAACAGTTCAGGTTAAGAGCATTTATTTAAAAAAAAAGTAACCCTTTTGTTTAAGCAATCGAAATCCAATATATCAGGGATCTTCCTTCCCATTCCAGTAAACTGCAATATATTTCAAGGTAAAGGAAGCATGATAGAAACATTTGTAACCAAGCAACATGTACACATTTTGAACTGGTAAGTGTGGAAGGGTGGTGGGTAATTCACTGACACACGGGAGACAGAAAGGTGTACTCGAAACACTGAACAGAGTTTTTTATAATGCAATTTATTTGGTTCAATGATTTTTTAGCCCGCAGGGGGCGCTGTTGTCCATGGCCTGACTAGCAGCGATGATAGACCGGACCACGGGAATACCAATGCTGATAAGCAATCCAAATGCGGGCGCCCTCGCAGGTGCCCAAAATAATAATGAAAACAAAAGGTGAAAGAAAATGGGAAAATAAAACACAGTAACAAAACTACAAAGGAAAGGTGCTGCACTTGGCACTGTTACCCTGGTCATCTCTGCACTTACGGCTTCCTCAGCCTGCTGAACACAATAGTTTGGGGGATCTGCCCAAGGTTTCCCCGCTACTCCTATGTTTTTTTCTGTTTTCTGTTTCGTTCAGGTTTCTTTCTCCCAGCCGTTCTCGGTCCTGGACCAGCGCTTCCGCACGCTCGGCATGTCTAAAAGGGCAGACCAGAGGGAAGAGCAGTGTGTTATTTTATAGGACTAACAATCCCCCCAAGACCCGCCTCCCAGCCACCCCCTTTCCCACCTCTTCGTGTCACTGCCATGACCGTCAGGCTGGTATTGGACGACTGCTGCCCTCCTCCTACAGCACTTTGAACATGCCAGCAGAGTCAGAACAGATCTCTCCCCTGCCACATATCCTCCTCCTCAGAATGACACCACCAGTTCATTTGAAAATCCTACACCCCCATGCCTTCCCGAGAGAAAAAATCTGTGTTTTGATGCAGTTTCCCTGCTCGGTGGACTACCTGGAAGGCATAGAGCTGCAGGGCCAAGTACCACCGTGTGATTCTGGAATTGCTGTGAAGCCATGCTAAGGGGGCATGATCTGTAACTAGCGTGAAGTGTCGCCCCAGGAGGTAGTCCCGGAGTGACTCGACTGCCCACTTTACCGCGAGATACTCCTTCTCGATGGTGCAATAATTTCTTTTGTGGGGAAGGAGCTTCCTGCTGATGTACAGGACCGAGTGCTCGCTTCCCTGAACCTCCTGAGACAACACTGCCCCGAGACCTGTCTGACACATCTGTCTACAGGGTGAACCTCTTGCTGAAATGAGGACTGCATAGCACTGGCTTGCTACACAGCCTCTGTTCAAGACGAGAAAGGCCCTCTTGCACCACTTGGTCCACTGAACTGCATTTGGGGCAGCCTTCCTGGTGAGGTCTGTCAAGAGAGCAGCGAGCGTGGCGAAGCTTGGGATGAATTTCCTGTAATAGCCCGCTAGTCCCAAGAAAGTGCGCACCTGGGTTTTGGTCTTAGGAACTGGCCAGTCAGCCAAGGCTTTCACCTTAGCAATTAACAGTCTGATCTGGCCCCCCCTACTCGATACCCCAAATACTCCGAATCGCTCTTCCCAATGGCAAATTTCCTTGGGTTAGCAATGAGCCCAGCCTCCCGCAAGGATTGCAGCACCGCCACCACTTTATAAAGATGACTCTGCCAATCCTCACTGTGGATAACCATGTCATCTATGTAAGCAGGGGCATACTGCTGATGGGGCTGCAATATGTGATCCATCATCCGCTGGAAAGTGGCTTGTGCTCCATGCAACCCAAAGGGCATGGTCCTAAAGTGGTATAACCTGAAGGGAGTTGAAAATGCCATCCTCTCTCTAGATTCCGGGGTCAGGGGTATCTGCCAGTACCCCTTCGTTAAATCCAGTGTCGTCATAAAATGAGCCATGCCCAGACGCTCCAGCAACTCATATACCCGGGGCATCGAATAATCATCAAACTTTGATTTTTCATTGATTCGCCTGAAATCAATGCAAAACTGAGTTGACCCATCCGGCTTATCTACTAAAACCACTGGACTGTTCCAGTCACTTTGGGACTTTTCTATTACCCCCAGTTGAAGCATTTCATCAATCTCGGCGTTTATTACCTGTCTTTTACGTTCTGGTATACGGTATGGCATCTGACGAACTGGCACCACGGCTCAATGTTAATGTGATGATGGGCTACTCGAGTCTGCCCTGGGACGGGAGAAAACATGTCAGAAAATTCCATCACCAGATCATGAGCCTGACGTTTCTGTTTTGGTGTCAGATTCTCCACAATCTGTACCGACCATTTTCTCACCAACACAAAGATCAAGTCCCAGATCTGGGACGGCATCTGCGTGCACCACTAGCAACGCTTGCAACCAGGGCTTCAAGAGGTTTATGTGATACATGTGTTTCTCTTGCTCTTGCTGGCTGATCTTATAGTCCACCCTCCCAACGCAACATGTTACCTCAAAGGGTCCTTGCCACTTAGCCTGAAGTTTCCACTTGGAACTGGGTAATTATAAAAGTACCTTATTCCCCGGCTGAAATGTGCGCAACCAGGCACCTCGGTTGTACTGTGTCTCCTGTCTGTGCTGAGCCTGCTGCAAATTGTCATGCGCCCACTCTCCTACAGACTCAAGACGTTTGCGCAGGTCCAACACATACCAGACGGTGTTGGTCGAATTGTTCTGCTGCTCCTCCAACATCTCATACCAGCTCAAACACATCCCGGGGTCTCCGCCCATACAGCAGCTCGAATGGTGAAAACCCTGTGGAAGCCTGGGGTACCTCTCTGATTGCAAAGAGAAGGGGAGAAATTAACTGGTCCCAGTAACGCACATCACTACGAATAAACCTGCACAACATGCTCTTAAGGGTCTTATTAAAGTGCTCTACAAGACCTTCAGTCTGAGGATGAAACACCAAGGTCCTAATGGTCTTAATTCTCAAATGTTTACATGTTCTGTGGATTAGCCGGGACATAAAATGGTGCCTTGGTTGGTCAATATCTCCTTGAGGGTCCCCACCCAGGAGAAAACCTTCACGAGCTCGTCAGCAACAGATTTAGCAGACATAGATCGGAGGGGAATGGCCTTCGGATAATGCGTAGCGTAATCCAAAATGACCAGTAGGTGGGTGTATCCTGCCTCGCTCCTTTCTAGTGGCCCAACTATGTCCATCCCAATATACTCAAACTTCCACTAGGGGCAAAGGCACCAGTGGGGCTCATGAGATGGTTCTAGAGCTGGCTTTCTGACATTCCCCACAATGCTCAAAAAACCATTTGACGTTGCCATCCAGCCCCAGCCAAAAGAACCGTGTCACGAGCCAACACAGTACAGAAGGTCTCAATTAATTTTGAAGTGGGGGTACGTGGCGGCACGACTGGGCTCAACCATACGACCATTAACCACTTGTGCTTGGTCATAGAGCCTGCTCAGCACGTCGTCATGTCCATGTTCGACACGGGAACGAGCTAAAAAATCAGCTCCCATGCCTTCCAGCTCAGGATCGGGTCGGTCCCAAGCGGTGGCAGCTGGGCCATGGGTCTGGGGGCACACCGACGTTGGCTCCGCTGCCACCGTCCCCCCCCCCCCCCCTCCCCCGGACTCTTCACTAATCGTGCCCACCTGACACCTCTCGGAATCTCTCCACTGCCAGCCCTCATTCTTAGTGGCCTGGCGTTCCCGTTTAGTTTTCCGAGGTCTAAATCGATGGCAAAACCAAGCCAGGTCACGGAAGGGAAATATCTCCAATTACTTCCTACTTCTCAGCCAATAGTACAACATCCATTGTGAACTCATCATGCTCTGCACCATCTTATTAAATCTGACATCTCCCTTTTTTATCCAAAGTATTGGAAAGAGTAGTGGCTGAACAATTAAATAGATTTCTTGCTGCACAGAACATTTCTGAGAAATTTCAGTCAGGTTTCAGGCCTAATGATAGCACCGAGACGGCACTGATTCAAATGGTAAATGATATGTTGCTGATCTCTGACATGGGCTCGCCTTCAGTACTTGTTCTACTGGATCTAAGTGCTGCTTTCGACACCATTGATCATTCTGTCTTAATTAATCTCCTTGAACATTTATTGGGATTGTCAAGCACTGTCCTGGTTCAGATCCTATCTCTCTAATAGGTTTCAGTTTGTTAAAGTCGAGGAGGAGATCTCTTTTATGTCAAAGGTTACGTGTGGGGTTCCTCAGGGTTCAATTATTGGCCCAATTCTGTTCTCTCTATATATGTTACCTTTGGGAAATATCATTTGTAGACACAGAGTTCATTTTCATCACTATGCTGATGACATTCGGCTTTACCTGTCTTTCAAACAGGGTGATGTGTCTGCTGCTAATATTTTGAATACCTGCCTTGCTGACATTAAACATTGGATGTTTATAAACTCTTTAATGCTAAACTCAGACAAAACAGAATTGATGATAATGAGACCTCAGAAGCAATGCAAGAACATAGATTCATCTGATTTTCTACTTGACGGTCTCTGTACAGATTCTAGAGCAGAGATAAAAAAAAAAAAAAAAAACCTAGGTGTCATTTTTGATCCAGACCTCTCCTTTGTATCATACATTAAAAATGTTAAAAAAAAATCATTTTTTCCATTTAAGAAACATAGCTAGACTGAGAGGTATGCTTTCCAAGCAGAATGCAGAGAGATTGATGCATGCTTCTATATCTCCAAGCATTGATTATTGTAACAGCCTTTTTGCCGGTATTCGTAACAATGTTATCTCTGATGCAACTTGTACAGAATGTTGTTGCAAGAGTTTTAACTGGGAGTAAGAAACAAGATCATATCACCCCTGTGCTGGCATCCTTGCATTGGCTCCCTGTTCAATTTAGGATAGATTTTAAGGTGCTATTATTAACCTATAAGGCTCTAAATAGCTTAGCTCCACCCTATTTAGAGGATCTTTTAAACCATAAGGTCCTAGTCGTCCACTTCGATCACAGGATGCCAGGCTACTTTCTATACCAAGTATTCAGAAACAAAACTTAGGTGGTAGATGCTTCAGCTACATTGCACCAAAATTATGGAAGGACTTGCCTAGTACTATAAAGGAAGCGCCTTCTGTCGATGCTTTTAAATCTTGTTTAAAAACACACTTGTATAGCTTGGCTTACGCAAGTTTTTAAAGTGATATTTTCTCGCTTATGCATTCTTTTATTTTATTTATTTATTTTGTATGTGTATTTTATTGCTGATTATATATATATATATATATATATATATATATATATATATATATATATATATATATATATATATATATATATTATATAATTGTTGTATTTTTGTATTTTTTATCATGTAAAGTGCTTTGTGGCGACCCCTGTTAAAAGCGCTATACAAAAATAAAGATTGATTGATTTGATTGAATAGGGAAGACTAACCAATCAGCTGCCCACAGTCCCGTTCTAGAACTGCCTGTACTGGCAATTGAGGACATAATTTTACCTGCACCCACGTCACCTGCTGGACAATAATCATATTTACACTAATCTTGGGATAGGAGCATACATCCCCATGAATACATTTAATATGCATCTGTCCCAATATGTGTTTATGTCCCGGTGAGATTAGGATCTTCTGTATTAGAGACTGACCACACCCTGAATCCAGGCGTGCTTGGGTCTTTGCACCATCCACTGTCACAGGAATAACAAAACCAGTCTGCTGAAGTGACTGAGGTAATTGCACGTGCTTACCTGGTCGGCCAAGGTCACACTCCATCATGGGGCAATCCCGGGCGATGTGGTCCACCTCCCTGCATGTGCAACACCTCGGTGGACCTTGCCCTGGGGCTTCAGCAAGAGGTGAGTACACCAGAGCCATCAAAGGGGCTCACCGATAAGGTGGCCGTGTCAGACCCCGTTCTGACACCGCTGCAGTCCGTGGGTATCCCCAACCTGCCCCAGTTCCTGGGCCAGAAGCTCCCGCCGACACCCCTCGACCAAATACCTGACTACCCCCTCTACCCAGCCCTTTTGCCCTTTCCGGGGCAAGTGGAGGGGTTGATCTGGTAGCCACACTCCTTCCAGGCAGTCTCGCCGGCGTTGGCTCTGCTGCCTGGTACTGTTCCACCAACTCAACCACCTGGTCCAGTGGCAGGTGCCTGCCGCTGTACCCATAGCTGAGGTCCTGTTGCCAAACACTCCAGGAACCGGGGCACCACGATTACCTCCACCAACCTCGCTTTGGTGGTTGTGTCCGGGGTCAGCCAGCCCATGTCGTAATCCTTCATGGGCGATGGTTTGTGGATGCTCCCCTGCTGCAAAATACTCATTCCAGAACTTTTTCTGGTAACCCTCTGGCATGACCCCCATGTGATTTAAGGATGGTCTCCTTCAGCGTGGGGTAATCCAGCATGTTCGCTCAGGGAACACCGTCCTTGCCGCTGCTTGCTTCTCTCCCATCAGCTGAGGAAAGAGGTAACTAGCCCACTGTGCCTGGGCCCACCTGGCCAAGGTTGCCCTGGCCTCGAACACCTCCAAGTAGGCTTCGGGACGATCCTCGGCCATCATCTTGGTTGGCCTCTGTAACCGGGGGTCTGGAGCTGCAGGTCTAGCCGCCCCCAGAGGGAACAGCAGAGTGTTATTTATAGGGCTAACAATCCCCCCCAAGACCCACCTCCCAGCCACTCAGAAAAGAAAAAGTCCACACACCTCCTTTCCCACCTCCCTCTGTCACTGCCATGACTCACAGACGGGTATTGGATGACTGCGGCCCTCTTCCTGTAGCACCATGAACATGCCAGCAGTCAGTACACCCCCCCCCCCCCCCCCTCCCCTCCCCCGCTACAGTAAGACATTAATTTTATAGTACAGCAGATCGACAGTGGGACAGCAGGACTACAAAAAAGAAGCTGCAACTGAAGTTTTAGAAGAGCAGTGTTGTATTATAAATAAGAGGGTGCGGTACTATAATCTAGTGCTATGCAACATTACAAAAGAAAGGATTGCTTTATAACAGAACTGCTATAAAAAAATAATAATAAATTAAAATAATAATTACAAATTAAAAGCCAGAGCAAAAGGTACACAATTCGAAAGAGTATGTGACAGTTTGAAAAAACAAAAGTGTTAGTGTTGGCTTACTTCATCAGTCCAAACTTGCAGCCCAAGCTGCAGCCATATCGGTTATAACCACTTTAAGCTTACAAATTAATATAAAGTGCAGCTCTGCTTGTAAACTAGACAGACCATAAATCAATGCACTGATCCAAATGATTTTATAGCTACCTTTAATGCAGGGCTTATCAGACCTCACCTCCAAGACAAGCTGCAGCTGGCAGTGGGCATAGGTTTATAATATCTCCAGTGAGTGTGGTTTTCAGGGCTCAACTGAAGCCAGAATACTCTTGATTTTACTCTTATTTGTTTCACAATGTTATGTTGTTTTGAGAAATAAAATTTGAGTGACAGAATCTTTCTCAATTATTAAACCTAATTGTAAAAGCTGTCCATATACAGGAGTCCAAATGTAGCTATTCTTGCATTAAAATGTAACACATATTTTTTTTTTCTTTTCTTTTCTTTTGTCTTATTCTAATCATTGTATTCCTATATTACAGTGGGAATAAAATAGCACAGAAGCCTAGAGCTGTAAAACAAGAAACTATCTTACCCCTTTGGGGCTGACTCTGAAGCTACATGACTAGAAACCAATTCAATCTCTATGTTTGGTTTGAGATGAACTAAACCAAAGAATCCCTTTACAATATCTCCTGGAAATAACATTTCTGATTTTTTTTTTTTTTTTTTTAAATGTATATGCGACATGCAGTGGAAATTAAGCAATACATTTTAAATGTGAATTTCATTAAAAAGAAACCAAAGATTTTAGATATTTCAGAAATGTTCTAATTTTACTTACCTAATTGTGGCCACCCAAGTTTACAGCATTTTTTTTTTTTTTTTAAATCTTCGAGGATAGTTAGATGTAATTATTTGTTCAATGTTTCCCTTAAGATTCCCTCATAACACAACACAGATTAATTAATGTGCTAAAGTTGTGCCAGTAGGCTACCACAACTACTAATTAAATTCAAATGTATTTTAGATAACCACGCAGAATACTATTAATATCTGCTTTGTTTATGGTTACCTCTTTTTACTCATTAATGCCATGGTCAGAATAACTTCACTGCAATATGAACTTCATTCAGAAAATGTGTCTGGTAAAAGACTATTCTTAACACCAAGTCAATTAATTTTCAAAGAAAGGCTGTAACTATTATAATTATTATAGCAGGAGTACTTTTGTATTACAGTATTTTCCAGCAGTGGGATTTGATGCTGTGATCTTAAGGAATGTGAACTAAGATTCTTGATTGAGCTGTACGGAGAATCTGCTTTGCGGCTAATATTTCAGAGGTTTTATTAGCGAGAGATGCGTATCTCAGCTTTATACTGTTTGTAATTTATATGTGTACAGTATAAATAAATTAACCTGTTTTAAAGTTATTCTGAGAAGTGTGTTGTAGTGTTTAATGTTATATACTTTTCACAGTCCTGGGGAAGCACTTGAGGCAGCTCTGTGCCCTTTCCCAGGTGGTCTTTTTTTATTTTTTTTAGTACTGAGTTTCATTGGCCTTGGTGTTATTGTTCTGTATATTATTGTATAAGTTGTGGATAAGCCTTTCTGTCTCAGTAGGATGGCAAGTCTTCAGTTAGTGCCTTGAATTTGACACTTTTAAATCCTGGAAATAGGTATCTAACTAGCACTAGCCTTCCCACTCCAGGTGTTCTGGTGCAAACATAGTCATTGATTGCCTGAGGTTTTTATTTGTAAATAGAACAATGTTATCTGCAATAGTATTATTACTAATAACTTCCATTCCTTATTTCTCATTTATACCCAAACTTTTCTGCACCAGATAACTTTTTTAGATAAAATATTTCCTACTTCATCTTGAGTTTTTCAAAAGATGGACATACAAGGAAATACATTGGGATGAATAACAAAAGAAAGATGTCAGATAAAATATTGTACCAGTAATAAAAAAAAAAGTTTTGAGATTGATCAGTACCAGGAACCAGACTTGCTACACACCCGCGGCGAGGTGATATTATAGTATAACACACGCCCTGTCATGCCTTATTGCTTACATATAACACAACAGCATCAATATCCTGCAGCATCACATAAAGCTCAGACGGAGCTAGAGATTAGTTAATTGCATTTCCTTACAACCAACTGCAATATCTTAACTTGGCAGCAGGGTCATCCGGACGTGGTAAATATTACATTCATTCTGTATTAGGCTACCAACTTATAAGCTAATATGTTTAATTTGTCGCTATATATATGTGTGTGTGTGTGTGTGTGTGTGTGTGTGTGTGTGTGTGTGTATATATATATATATATATATATATATATATATATATATATACACACACACACACACTACCGGTCAAAAGTTTTAGAACACCTCCATTTTTCCAGTTTTTTATTGAAATTTACGCAGTTTAATGACTCAATGTACTCTGAAATTAAAGCATAGAACAAATAAACAATTGGAGATAAAAAAAAGAAATCATGGAATCATTTTGTTTAACAAAATTTAATCTAAATTTTTGACTCATCAAAGTAGCCACCTTTTGCAGATATAACAGCCGAACACACTCGTGGCATTCTTTCTACAATGGAAATCAAATATTGTTCGGAAAGTTCTTCCCAACACTGTTGCAGAAGTTCCCACAAATGTGTTGCACTTGTAGGTTGCTTTGCTTTCACCCTTCTGTCCAGTTCATCCCAAACCAGCTTGATGGGGTTTAAGTCTGGAGACTGTGCTGGCCATTCCATGATTTGAAGCCTACCGTCTTGTTCTTTTCTTCTAAGGTAGTTCTGATATAGCCTGGAGGTATGTTTTGGGTCATTATCTTGCTGTAGGATGAACCCCTGACCAACTAGGCATATACCAGAGGGTATTGCATGGCGCTGCAAAATGCTGTGGTAGCCGTTTTGGTTCAGGGTGCCACTCACTCTGTGCAAGTCGCTGACTCTGGATCCAGCAATTGACAGTCACACACCGAGGAACCATCCTTTCGCCTACTCGACGGCGTACAAAAACCCTGCAGTGTTGGCGTACTACTTGGCTTCTAAAGTTTAAAACTATTAGCCAGGGTATTCTGGAAGAAGGTCAAACCGTGGCTAGTAGAAAACCAGATAGACATGAAGTTTGGAAAGGAGGTAAGCAAAAGAATCACCCCAGTGACAGAGGGACGAAAGGGACTGTTTGAGGTCTATCACACGCAAGTCTACCGATGAAAAACCTCATTGGGTCGAAAGAAAGGAACGGTGGGGAGGGGATGTCCGGAGAAACACAAACAGCTCGAGAACTAGACCACCATTCACGGGGTAATGAGGTTGGGTCGGTGCTTGAACACCAAAGTTTCACTGACAACCGGAGAGACCGGAAGAGGGGCGAGGAGAACAACTCGAGCCGCCAAAACTCCCTGCCGGAAAAGACCGTCACCGGACCCACCACAGACAGTAAACGTCGAGGTTAAGACTACACTAAGTGCCCACGAGGGACCTATAGATTTGTGAACCTAATAAGAAAGGAAACGAAGGTCGGAGGACTAGGAAATGAGGCACCCCAAAAAGAGGGCTTGACACGGTCCGTGAAATAACAGCACGTTGCGAACGTGAGAGTTCCACGCAACGGGAAAGTTGGGCCCTGGGTGGATGCAGAAAGGACGGGGGTGTGGGTGGAATTGGCGAGCCGTGGTTGCCGAAAAGGGGGGAGCGAAAAAAAGGGAAGGTCAAACCGTTCGTGGGAGGGGCCACGAGAAGTGTGCGTTCGGGACTCGGGGGACCGACCGTTTCTGTCCCTACCTGCCCTGGCTGGTCTTTTCCCACCGCCTCCCCCGGTTTTGTTTTTTTTTTTTTTATCCCTCCTCCAACCCTTCCAACACCACCTGGCCTTGCCCCCTGTTGTTGGGCAGGGGATTCCCCCTCCCTGTCGATGTTACACTATATATAATATAATCCATCTATTCTATATCTATATAGTTTTAGCACTCTTTCTCATCACTTGTTCTACAATACCTACCACCCCCTCCCTAGTGGTTTTCTTGCCTATTTGTTTTCGCTTGTGGTCATGAGTTTCCATTTTCTTATCGATGCCCTTCTGTCTTCTTCACCCCTGATATACAATATTGTTCCCTTGAACGTTCAGTCTGTTTGAATTATGTTTATTGTACATTAAAATCAGAATCACTTCATTGTCATGGTGCATTTGGTTTTCTGTTGGGCCTATTTTTAAGAAGCCCATCAACCAACCACACTAATATCTGCGATACAGTACCAACCCTCTGTGCGGTGGCATGCTCCCGTTTGCACCGATTGCAACGACCTTGCCCTTAAACGGGGCCAGAATCTTCCCCTCCCTTGGCCTCCCTTGTGCACCATTACAGTTGTGTCCCAGTTGTCTGGATTAACAACTCCACGTGGCCGGTCATTGGTCAGGCTGTGACTCCGCAGGAACCTCACCGCCTACAAGAGCATTCTCCGACCGTTAGAGATACCTAATTTGTCCACAGCATTAGGGCAGGTACAAATACTCTCCCATGGTTTGTAGACTCCCCCAGTGAGCACCAGTCAGAAGCCCATACCGGAAGTGCAGCTGCTCAACCACCACCAGCTGCCAAGAAACAGGGTCCCGCAAAACTCAGCACTCAAAAAGGAGGCGAACTTGTGAGCGAAGAGCACAGGCGAGGCCATCCCCACTTTGCAGGCCTACCGAGTTCAGTGGTGGGAGTGGAGTACTATGCTGCACCAGCCCAATCCCATCACGCGCTGAGAACATTGGTTGTCTGGCTTCTGTGGTGGCACGACAAAGACAGCCGTTTTTTTTCCCAAACGTCCTTTTTTTCTTTACTCTTGCAATGTGTTTTTGTGCTTCTGGAATTTGCCAGAATGTTAGGAGATGTGGCACCAGCTGCGTCCCCCTTTCTTTTTCTTTTTTTTTTTGTTTTTTTTTTTTTTTTTTTTCCCCTTTTTTTTTTTTTTTTCCCCCCCCCTTTCTTTTTTTTTCCCCTTTTTCCTCCTTTTTCCTTTTCTTTCCTCCCTTCCTTTCCTTTCCCTCTGTTTTCCCTCCCCCTCTCCTTCCCCCCCCCCTTTTTTTTCTTTTTTTTTTTCTTTTTTTTTTTTTTTATGTGGGGAAACGGTTCTGTTGTGGCCAGATGAGACAAGTTAGCGCGTTTGGCCCACATGAAAGCGGATGGTGTCGTGCCAACCTCACTGCCCATGCCTCAAGACACACCATCCTTACAGTGAAGTGTGGTGGTGGCAGCATCGTGCTGTGGGGGTGCTTCTCATCAGCAGGAACTGGGCATCATGTTACCCTGCCGGCCGAGTCGCGGGCTAGTGGCGCCCACTCTATGGACACTCCTGCACGCGACTCTGCTTCCGCGTATTCCACTGACGCTTGGGCGGAATTATCTTTAGCGGACCATGTCTCCCAAGCACAGGCCCAAGCAACATTGCAGTTGGGGTCATAAGACAAAACAGGCCCGCCTGACGCCTCCTACAGTGGGCCCAGTCACAGTCCTGATCTCGCCTCCCATTGGAGAATCTGGGGCATATTTGTAATCTTGCTGTCCCCCCAGCGTGTTCCCCACCCTTGCCGCAACTGGCGCCCACTCTGCCTCAGCGACGGGCCAAAATGACGGCGCCCTGTGTGCCCAGCTGGTACCTACCTTACCCCCCCGCCGTTCCCGCGGTTCTTGTTCAGCAGACCGGTGGCCTCTCCACCCCTGGTGATGTTCTCCTTCGTTGGTCTAGGTCTCTCTTGTCTTTCCTCCTTCCGCTTCCTTCCTCATGTTATGCGTTCGTTGTCTTTTGTGGTGCCCCTCCTTTTATCCCTGCTGACTTCTGTTCCCTTCCTTTTAGTTCCTCCCCTGCCTTGTCGGTTTGCGGCATCTTTTTTTTTTCCCCCCTCTATCCACCGCCTGTGCTCCTTTTCTTTTCCCCTTCGCCTTCCTCCCGGCCCGTCACCAACCTTCTTTTGCCTCCCGTTCCCCACGCCCCCCTCCTGTGTCCCCCGTTCACTCGCTTTGCCAGCTCCATTTTACGCTTTCGTCGTTTTCCTAAGTAATTATTCACTCTGGTATGGCCCCATCCTTCGTCGGTTTGTTCCCGCTGACTGCCTCTCGTGCTTCTTGCGTTCACCTGCGGTTTAATCTGTGGGACCGCTCTCGCTCTCCGTCTTCCAATGTTGTCTACCCTGTCCCCCTGTCCCCTCCTAGGGGTTTTCTTTGTTTTCGAGCGCTACCTCGTCCTGCCACCCCACCGTCCACCTCTGGATTTTCTTCCGCCTTTGGTCCCTCCCCTGGCCTCGCCGGGCCAACCCTCGGCTCGCTCCCCAACCGCGATCCCACCCCTGTTGCCACCACTTCCTCCACCCCCATCCTGTGCCTTTCCCTGAAAGTCGCCCCCCCCCAGTGTTTGCTTTATGAAGCGCGTCTCGTTGGGCTGCAAATCCTGCTGCCTTTCCATCCCGCCCCATGGCCGCGGCGGAGTGTGCCCCCGCCCCTCCCCTCGAGCACGCGCGGTCTCAACCCCCCTGCCCACACCACTAATGGATCGCCGCCCCTGTACTAACACCCACCCCGCCCCTTAAGTTCCGGCTCATGGGCCCCCTCTCGGCCCCCCCCCTGCCCCTCGTCAGCTAACCCCTAAGTACTGCCCCTACCTCTCTTGTCCCCTCCCTCCATATAGCAGTCATCCCGCGCCGTATTAGGGCTCCTGGCCCGTTTGGTCTAACTGGTTTCACATATCCTTTCTTTCATTGTCTTTGGTGGTCTTTTCGCGTTACGCTCCCCGTGTTTGTTTCCACCAGTTGGAGCTCTTTCCCGCAGGGCACCTCTGGCTCCTTTGCTGCACCGCTTTTTGAGGGGCCCTGTTGGTTTTCTTTTTTTTTTTTTTGTCCTCTTTGTCTATTCTTTTCCCGCACTTTTCTGGTCGACCCTACTGCATTGTTCAGAAGTGATTTACAATCCCCGTTTTTTGGCTGCTCCATCGTCCCCCCTCCCCTGCATTTCCATCTTTCCCCTGGTCTTATTCTCCCTTTATCGCCCCTTGGCCGCTCCCCCCTGACTCCCTCTCCCTTCTGTGTTACTTCTGCCCACACATCATCCGCCGCGATCCCCGGTCTGCTTTTTTTCCTGGGCAATCCTTCTCGATCCCACCCCCCCCTGCCCTGGTGCCGGTTCCTCCGCCGTCGCTCTCTTCTCAGGCTCCCCCCGCTTTTGGTGCTCCGTGCTGTTTTCGTCTCCATTCCCGGCCACGGTTGTGGGCCCCCCTCCCCTCCCGGTTAATTCTGGCTCCGGTCTCCACCTAATCTCGCTCTTGGTTCACGTTTGTGGTGAGATTTTCCCTCCGCTCGTTGTGTCCTCCCCTGTGTGCTTCATCCCACCCCACTCTTTATAAATTCTTCTCTGTTGGTACCTCTTTCCGTGTCATGCCCTCTCTGCCTCTCCAGGCCCTACAGGCCCGTGTCACCCCAGTGTGTTTCATCCTATTGCCGCTTAACCGCCCTTGTTTTCAACTTCGCTTTTCCGATTTCGGCCCCTCTGTGCCCAACCCTCGTCGCCTCCTTCTCCGCTTTTCTTTCCCACTTATGGCCACCGCTGGCCTAGCCTGCCACCCACTGGCCCACTTGGAACCTTAGTTTGACTGCCCGGCTGTGCCGGTATATCATCTCGTCTCTGATTGTTGCTCCTGAACCTGTAACACATACCTTGAGTGCCTGGGCTGTGATGCAGTCCCCCCGTTAAGTGGATCATCCGGGACTTCCCCCGCCCGGTGGGCGTCTGCTCGTGGGGTCCGTTTTTGGCCTGTGTACCCACCAGCTCCTCCCACTGGTGGCTTTCCCGTCCTGCGGGCACTAGCCGGCCCAGCTTTCCCTTTCGGAAGCCACATCTCTTTGGCTTGTCCCCTGGCCCTTTCCTCGACTTCACAGTCCCCCGTCCACCCTGTACTGGTCTCATCGTGTGTTCCTATCTAGTTATTATCCTCTATTCTCTCTTTTCTCCTCTCTCTCTCTATTTATTATCCCTCCCCGTGGCTCTTCTCCAGTCTCTCCTCCGTTCCCCTCCCTTGTTTTGGGGCCTTTCTCTACTGTTTGTTATTGTGTTTTCCTCCATGGAATCAACTTATGGATTATGGCGCGCTTTCCCCTTGTCACCCCACACCCGTCGTCCTGTCCCCGTGATGACCCTCCAATCTCCCGATTGTCTACATCATTACCACATCACCCCCGGCATCCTTGCTTTGCCACGTTTCCCCCCCTTTGCTCTCACACCTTGACCCATATTCCGTACCCAGCCCCCATGTTTTCTTTCGCAGTGAATAATTCGTACCTTTGTTTTTTTGTCTTCTCTCTGGGTGCAATCAGGTGTTTCCCTTCCCATTCCCCCCGCCCATCGGCCTCCGTTTTCCTCCCCACGCCCCTCCCGGGTCGGCTACGCCCTTCCCTGGCCTGCATCCCCGGGAGTCACGTAAAGTCCTTATCGGCACTGGAACGTTGGCACGCCTGTGCCCTGCCCGCAACGGCCGCCTCGTGCAGGAAATGGCATAGTCTAAGGCTGGACCCCAGAGTTGTCTGGCCCTCTACAAAGGACCCGCCCTTCCGCTGACTATATGGCTGCGGGGAGCCCTGTGCATCCGGAAACTAGCCGGGTGCCTTCCAAACTGGCTTTAGGTTCCCCGCGCGCCCTGTTTTTATTTTTTCGTGCACAACACGAACGCCTTGTTCTTCACCACCCCCCTCACATCACTGGTCGGTCATTGTTGCACGACGGCAGTGGCGCTGACGCAAGGCGCCGTTAAGCTTTCTATGTTATGTTATGCGAAACATAGAGCTTTTTGGCCTTTCCACACTAGTGCTATGTTTGGCCCAAGCCTAACTCAGCCCACCCTCCTGAGCAAACCACCTACTGTGATGAGGTTGGTGGGCCGCCTCCGCTTGGGGCAGCCTTCTCTCCTGTCCTCGGGCTAGGGACTAGTTTGTGCAGCTCGCGAATGGCTGCAGCCAGTCCAGCGCCTCGGCGGCCCCCTGCTACCGTTGTGATGCCTCTGGTCGTTGGCGTCCTTGCTTCATCTTCCGCGACCCTGCCCCAATCCGCCCACCGCCACTTGGGGTGGCTTTTTAAAAACCCCAAAGTGTCCATTGCCTGGGCGTGGCCCGCAAGCTCAAAGCTCCCCCTCCGGATCTCCCTCCCACTTGCGCCTCTGTGGCCCGTTATTGTGTATCTACTTATTTGTTTGTGTTTCCCAAAGGTTCTTTCTCTATTCTCCGTGCTCGAGTGTGAGCCTTTTTTGTACGCCGCCTGGGCACACCATGTGCCAGTGTCCGCGTTCCGTGCCAAAGTTGGTCGCGCTTCTCCCTTACATTGATTCCTTGGAGCTGTTCCTCTGGCCCCCTGGTTATTTATACCCATACCTTTGACTCCCGGGGGTGCACTCCTCTTCTTGCCTCCCCTCTTTTCGTTTTATATTTGTTCTTCCTTTCGCCCCCTTGCACGCGTTTATTTTTTCTCTCCCTTTCCTTCTTTTTTCCACTTGACATGGTGGCTTTTTTTGTGTTGATCAGTGGTTCACACCAATCTCTCACCCTCTCCTTCATCCTTTTTGTTGCCCTTGTTGACACCATATTCAAGCTGGACTCACCACCGTCGCCACGGGGCGGGAACTTTGCGAGCACTGTGGTATCTCTATATCTTCTCTATTCTCATTAATCTATCCTCTATTCTCATTCCTATTATATACCTATATATATTATAGATAACAGTTTTCTGAAACAATTAAGAAGCCACTGCAAAATTCTCGTTCTCTCAGGCTTTTACGCCCCTTCTTATCTTCGCGCCCCTATCGTGTTTTTTGGGTACAAATAACATGTTTGTTTTATTTATACTCTTGACTATTTTACCATTTTGTCTTCTCCCCAATAAAAATATTTTTGTCTTTTAGTCCAGTTTTTCGCCTTCTTGCAGCATTAATGTACCACCCCCCCCCCACCTGGTCCAAACTAACCCAATCTTAAGAGGCAGTGTGTGTCAGGACTGAATAATGAAAACCGAAACTAAGTCAGATTAATTTTTAAACACACATATAACATTTCTACTATGTTTCTGGTGACCTTAGGCAGAGTTTTCACAGAATATTAATATCGTGGGGAATAACCTGATCTGTTTCCAGCCCGCTCATGCGCTCTTGGCATGCTCTCCACCAGTCTTTCACATGCATGTTGGGTGACTTTATGCCACTCCTGGCCGCAACAACTTCCGCAGTTGGCTTTGTTTGATGGCTTGTGACATCATCTTCTACTGGATCCCTCCTCTACACCAGGTTTCAATGGGGTTCAGGTTTTGGGAGATTGGAACGAAGGCTCCCCCATGAAGGCTTCTCCTTGACTTGGTGTGTATCTTCCCCTATTCCATCATTGTTATGTACCCTGGCTGTGTGGCCAGGGCATTGTCCTGCTGGCAAAAATAACACACATCTCAGCGTTGGGGAACCTGTCAGCGCCAGAAGGAAGACGTCACTTACCTGCGCGGACAACACTGCCTTTTATTTGGCTTGATCCTGCGCTTCACCAACGACAAATTGCGATTACGCTTGCTGTGAAGTTACCCCCAGTGAGTCCAATTTTCAGCTTTGCCCCACCACGCCTCGGAGGTCTACCTGGTTAGCCGGAACTGGACGAGGCACTAACCCGCTACAATGTTGCCCCCCACTGTGACAGTGGTGGCCGCGCGTACGGGATGATTGGCGGGGTGCTTCGCCCGGCTGGCGTCGCGGCCACGCTCTTTCGCCTGAGCTCAATGCCATTCCGTACAAGGTTGTCCTGGAAAGCCACTTGTCTTCTTCTGCTATGCACCTGTTCCCCAACTGGGATGGGTTGTCCCGCGGACATGCTCCTGGCCCCTACCGCCGGTCACTCCACGTGTGGGAGTGACTCCCCCGATCCGCGTCATGCGCAATCGCTTCGGCCCGGCCCCTTGCCCCTCTGGCAGTGATCCCGCGGCCGCGGATGGTCCCCGCCTTCCCAACCCCCGAAGTGTTGCTCCCTATCCTGCGCCGGAGTGGCCTCCGCCCTACCTCCATGTGAAGGACTGGTGGAGCCTGCCAGATGTGGCCGCTGTGCTTGCCATCCGGGTTCTTTCCCCCCTCTTGCTTTTGCCCTCTTCCTCCGCTTCACATTCGCTGTGTGTTGTTTCCCCCTGCATTCTGACTCGGCTTTCTTGCCCTTCTTAGGGTTGATCATACCCACTGCATCTTTTTGTTCCACTTTGCCAGTGCTTTTCTGCCCCCGTTGTTTTTATTTTTTGATTTTGCTGCTCTCCTGCCCATATTTTTCTTTGGACTTTGGGCCCCGTTGCCGTCGTTATGCCTCCCCACCCCTGTTCCTTTCCCCCCAACCTACTCTCTACTAGTACCCGTGACGCCCTGTCTTTTGGCCGTGGTCTCTTCATTTTCCCGCGTGTTCTCCCCCCATCGTTCATTGCGACTGCTGGTGTTGTATTCAGAGCAAGCTATAAGGATAGGATTATTATATTCAGCTTTAGAGAGTTTGTTATATTGTCTGCTTTATGCTAGCTTCGGGTGTTCTTCGTTATTGTAAAAACATATATGACGTATTTTCTCTTTGCACTGCAAAAACCTTCTCCACCCTTTAGACAATAAATGCCCCATTCAGTGACTTCTCACAGAGAAAAAAATAAACTAGTGAATGACAGTCCACAAAGTACGGTGGCCCTGTAAGTCATCAAAACAAAGTGCTTTTTTAAATTGTGTTTACACGATCATGTTCCTAGAAACCCACTTCAGTATGATTGTGTTAACATGATCTCTGTCCTTAAGAGTTAAAGACATAAATAATTCTAGCCATATAGGCTTAGACACACTAACATTTTACCTTCTCAATATGTAAAAAGAGTGACCATTTCTTGATGTATTCTGCGCATAACAATGAAGATGTTCTTTGCTAAATGAGAGTGATACCAAACCAATGTTAATGAATACAAGTTGTTTGCATCCCTTTTTAATAACAGCCACGGCAGTATTGTTGACGTTTTGAAATTTTCAAATTTAAATAACTCATTATGTGTGAAAGTTATGTGGTTCTCCATTTATAACTTTTCCCAAATACACTGTGACAAAGTCTTTCCTGGGTAGGCGGACTTGAACACAAATCGATACGGGAGACTACAAAAGAGTCACACACAGTAAGTTCTTTTCAAAGAGGGCAGTACCTGTTTGTTTATTTTGGCGCTGTTTCCAGTGAGCTACGTTGGATAAACAAAATACAGTTCTTGGTCCACAAATCAGGTTCTCATACAGAAATAGGGTTTCACTGTCGGCAGGGTAGTCAAAACGACTAGAAGTCATATGCAAACCACTATCACTGTTTTCTTGCAATTTCCAAAGACAATTACACAACACCAACCCTTTTCTCCCCCTCTATCGCCGGACCCCTTTTATTTATGCCAGCTGCACCCAGTGCAGGTGTGCTGACCACACCCTGTGTGCTTATCCTGAATTCTGGTAAGTGTAGTCTTTTTGGGCGGACATTTTGTTTGCTGTAGTCCTTCTTGCTGCCACCATTTTGCGAAAGGACACAACCCTATTAAACCTCTGCCCTTACGTACCTTCCATTTATCACCCTGCCCCTTGGTTTGTCACAACATGTATTAAATACAAGGAAGTTATAATCCTGCCCACCTAGAACCGTCAAATAATACACGTTTTTAACCTACAATATTCTATTTCTTTTTTTTTATATATACAAGTCTGTTGTTATCTCTACAGGCTGCTGCAGTAGCTTTTATTGTTTTGGTTTAATATAATAGGCTAATGTTCCTATTGAAGTAGGCTACGATTTTTTTTTCATTGAAAGGTTGTCGTTCTTTGTTGATATTAATGTTCAGCTTTCATATTTTGTTGTGTACTACTCATTAAATCAAACCACGTAGTGTAAGAAGTTACTTGTATCATTCATGACATTTTTCAAATCAAGTAAGCTTATTTGCGTATATAAAAACAACAATAGAGTTGCAGCCAGTGTCATCTTACTTAAAGGCACTGTGGCAGAGTGTTCTTTATTACTATTGTTTGCGGGACTGCCGAAAAGCCACCACCATTATTTGTTATTGTTTTGTATTTTTGATTTAAAAAAAAAACTTGTGAGGATGCTTGACTGATCAGCTACTGATTGTTTAAATAGCTGACAGTCACGCATTCTTATTAAAATCGTGCAGGCTCTGGCTGAAGGATAATAAGATAATTACTAGCTAGTTAACCCCTCAGCCAGAATATAAAAGCCTGCAGCTTTTCATGTTTGGAGAAAGAGTGCTTGGAGTAGAGAACGAGACAGGAGACAGGAGACAGGAGACAGGAGACAGGATACAAAGATAATAACTGAAAATATAACAATTGCTAAGTGGGCTGGTTGATACACCAGCATGATATATATTTACTACTTTTTGGCCAACGTACCCTTTGTTTTGTTAGTGTTATTTTTTTTTTTAATCTTTTGTTTATTATTTAATAAAAGAGCTGAATGCCATAGCATTTCAGTTTTGCCTTGCCATTACCTGTTTGTTTTGGTGTCTGTTTCTAGTTTGACTTCACTCCCTGCAGCCATGACTATCACAGGCACTCAAGCTGAAATCGTAAAGTAATTGTCTCTCTTTAGCACGCATACAAGATCTTGCAGACTCGATACAACTGTGTTGAGAATTTAAAAAGAAAGCACTTTATGAGATTTTTAACTAAAGGTACCGGGAATGTGACTGCACAGGCACAGGGGTTCCGGGGCTATCCCCCGACACAAATTAAGCACTGGTGGTAAGTTAGAAAATAAACCCTTTTATGTTTAATTGTTCATTTAAATACAGTGTTTCAGCTGTGCATATGTTTGATGTGATCTGCTTGAATAAAACTTTTGAATTGTATCCGATAGCTTGTCTTTCATTTTAATGTTGATGTTGTTTAAAATGTCCTAATGACTGCTGACATTAATTCCAAGAGTGTTACAGAACAGTTCAGTTAATTGGTAAGATAAAAATGGCTCCAATCGCCATAAAATTTGAGCCATGTTAATACTGGACCAAAGATAATGAAATTATGTTGAACAAGGTGGAATGTTCATTATGTGTTCAATTGGTTTCTCTTTTTATTTGTGAATACATGTGTTATCAGTGTATAACCACCTCACAGAATACTGTTGACTGGTGTCTCCTATAAAAGAAAAAAGCTTCTCCAGTTAACGATCTAAATGAAAAGGACAACATTAGCCTGTTTAACCTCATACTTTCTCAGATGTAATTAATCAAATCCAGTGGGTGTGTGGTCCAGTGGTTAAAGAAACAGGCTAAATCAGAAAGTCCCCGGTTCAAATCCCAGCTCAGTCACTGACTCATTGTGTGACCCTGAACAAGTCACTTAACCCCTTGTGCTCTGGTTTTCAGGTGGGATGTTGTAAGTGACTCTGCAGCCGATACACAGTTCACACACACTAGTCTTGTATCTTGTAAAGTGTTTTGTGATGGTGGTTTAATATGAAAGGTGCTATATAAAAATAAAGACTATATCTAGCTCTTGTATAGTCTTTACATTTCTTCACTACCCCTAGGTAACCAGTCATCTAACTCCATCCTTTAAACATTGATTACTTCTCGCTACCATCACAATTACATTAGGCAGTTAATTGAAGCAATCATCCTAATGCTTGAAACACAACATGAACACATTATAGAGGCTTTACAGTCACGTGACCCAGGGAGTCATGTCCACCATTTTGACGCTCTAACATTGTCATAAAGCTGTCAAAACTCCCACACAAGTTCAGTACGAGTACGAATTTAATAAAATAATCCAAATAAACAAGGCATGTTCAGTACAAGTATGATGTCTTGGGATACAATTATAAGACCCGAACATACCAGACACTTCACGAAACTGGAATTCGACAGCTATACAAATAAAATGGCAGTTATCAGCGCATGTGATCCTTATATACAGTGCCTCAGGTGTTGTTTACACCACTGAAAAATGCCGAAAAACTAACACGTTTACAGTTTAGTAACATATATGTGTACTTGGTCGAAACTCCATCACCCTACACTGACGAGTCCATAAAGACATTTAAAAGTACAGACAGCTACAACTTTACTTCAGAGCTGGCTGGGTGAATGATCCCATGGTGTGGCACCTACATGCCAAGAAGACATTTTTAATTTCTGCCAGGGTAAGTTGTAATATTTTAAATGTATATTTATGTATGCATTGTGCACAACTGTCAAATTGCCTAGTCTAGCACATTTATTGGTAGAAATGTTAGTTGTATGAAAGCATATAAAATAATTATACTGTGTATGCTGGAGAAGGCTGCAGTCGGTGCTGGGAATCACTGTCTTTTTTTGTGTGTGTGTGTGTTTTTTTTTTTTTTTTAACATTTGCCAGTTGCCAGTAAAACATCTTCAGATCTTCAATACACAGCATTTGTTTTTTTTTTCTGTGATAGATGTTTCTAAGCTCAATGTAATTGCTGCAGTACTGCCACTTATCCAGTTTAAGTAATCAAAACTGCTGAAAATACAGCAGCTGTGTGTGTGCTCCCAACACTCAAGCGATCATACTAGTACTTGTACAGCATCAAAAAATAAATATCTCAGAAATCGCATATTACAATGATGGCAAAGTCCAAAAGAGTATTTGTATTTTATTATTACTTTAAACTATTAAACAAACACATCATTTTACTAACTGTACATATTTGTCTATACATAATATTGTAGCGTTCTCGGTTCCCGCAGGCAGGCACCTCACACAGGGTGAGGCTATCCACACACAGCCGTGAACCCGGGACCTCTCACACTAAAGCATAGCGCCAATATGCCCTACTACCAGCCCTACTGCTGCCTTCCCCATGCACGCTACACTATTAACTCACCGTGAAGCAGTATTGAGGAATGTCAGTGATTACTCTATGTAACACAATTTTTGTTCCTGAGTAGTAAGTGTTATTTCCTAATTGCTTATGCCTCAAAAGTATAGAAAATGGCTATTATTCCCCACAAACTTTGCTTTTGTGACCAGGACAGGTAAATTTCAAAATATCACTATTTCCAATGAGAAAACGGGCGCTTTTGTGTCTTTTCGTTCACATAAAGTCAGAAAAAAACAACACATGAATCCAAATTAACATGTATTTATACTAAAGTAATACAAAAATGACTACAAAAGATTTAGAAGTGAGTAGTTTTTCGAGATTTACAATTATACTGTAAATTTATATATATATATATATATATATATATATATATATATATATATATATATATATATAGCATAGACACACACACACACACACACACCCTTTGGGAATTAATTTAAATTAAATGAGGTGACTCTAAAATCACAAAGCAGTATGCATCCTTGCCATTGTGCATTATGGCATTGATTACAGTTTTGTCAGAGTTGGGTTGCAAGCTCGATCAATCATACTGCATGTATCACTTTTAAATAGAATTAAAAGCCTTGGATAAATAGAATTTGTGCTTGGTGTTTTGAATGAATGTCATGTTGCCTAATTGTAACTCTACATGTGCCAAAATAAAAGCACCAGGACTTAAATAAAACTGAGGCTTCATGGGTTGTGTAATTGCAAATGCCTTTGAGTACAAAATTCATACTGATAGCACATGATTTCCATTACATGAGAGTATATGTTAAAACTTCATGCTGATTTGAACTCAGCTCTTGCCAAGAAAAGCACCAACTAAGATGTAGCTTTACAGTAAACTAATGTGAACCATCTGCATCTCTATCCATTTGCGTTTCTGAAGTGTAATACTGGCTACAGGTACCAACTTATTTTGCCTCCCTAGCGCATCAACACAAACAACGGCTGGCTCTGGGATGAACCAGGGTGCGGTCTCCCCAGTGCATCAGATTGAGCTAAGTAGGGTACATCTCTGGGGTCTTCAAGAGGGCACCTTCCATCCTCAGTGTTTTGTTGACTAGCCCACAACACCTCAAGAGGGCTTAACCATGATTCTGGCTTGATCCAGACCTCAAGACAATGTCTAGTCGAAGGTTAGTGGAGGCAAACTCAGGTGGAAAAATAAGTCGTTGACCAACATCTGACAGCATTTTACAGTCTCTAGCAGCTTCCAGTTGTCCTGGGCAAGGCTTGGTTTTAAAATCTTTTCTTGGTGATTATTCTCCTGGATGGAGGAATATTGTCGTGTGTAAAGCTTTGATGGAAATGGTGGAAACTTATTGGTCAGGTTACGTTTCTCTTCCAATGCTAAGGCCAAACATCGCAGCACCTGGTCATGGCGCCAAGTAAACTGTCCTTGGCTAAGACCCACCTTACATCCTGTCAAAATGTGCCTTAATGTTGCAGGTGATGAACACAAAGGACATGAGGAATCCTAACTCATCCAGAGGTTTAGGTTCTGTGGTGATGGGAGAACATCATATGTTGATCTGAGGAGGAAACTGATCGTGCTCTGTTCCATTGTCCATAGGTATTGCCAGCTGATCTTGCATTGTTCCACACTTTCCCATCTCATCCATTCTCACTGCGTGGCCTGGGAAACGGTCTTTACACACCTCTCCTGCTTTTGCACCTCATTGACTACCAGCTTCCTCTGTTGAGCTGGGTTTGCCTTGTATCATGTAGGAGGAGCTGAACTGACAATAAGACCCTATCTTACATGTTGAAATTACCCCATAATATCACCGATTCGAAGGGCAGCCTTAGCATCTTCCACAGGTTTCTTTGGTGCCCACTTTCTTCCAGTTTTCAACACAGGTGCTGCCTCCCTTATGCATTTGTCTTGTGAATCTACTAATATCATTTCCATTTGAACCTTGGCACACTTAAACTCCTTGGTTACAGTGGAGACTGGTAGCTGCAGTATTCCTTTACTATAAAGTCCCACTCTGCTGAGGCAGCCTGTAACTCCCAACCATTTCCTGACGTATGACCTGTTGTCAAGGAAACCTCATACTGAGTCAGTGGCCACAGAATTCTTGGCAGTAGACCAAACTGAAATCACCAGTTTCAGTTTGGCTGGTAAAGCACTGATGTCTATGTTCTTCAATCCAAACTTCTCCTGTCCTTTAGATCCCCATCATACCATCTCCCAAGACTTTTCACTGGCTTCTCGGACACTGTTGGTATTGCCTCATCATTAGTGTAGAACCTTTTATTTACTACGTTACTTTTAATTATAAAAATGCTGCTTGATTTAGTGGGCTTGATATCAATAGCAATTAACTTCTGTAACCCCTAGACAATAGCTATTTTACTCAAAACTACACATTTTAGATAGTAAAGAAATTAATTTTTTTGTAACAGAGCAAAAAATAGATACATTATTTTTTGCAGTCAGCTATACAGAAAAGCTCTTATAAATAAATACTATGTCTTGAGTTTTACCTGCATCCCCTCTAATCTGTTTTTTCTCCAATAATAACATACAGCAATCTGAAAGATGATTGAAAATGCTTACCTTGTTAGCAGATATTTGTTATTTTCATATTTAAGTATGCTGATTGGACACAAATATAAAATCCCATGCATATTGGCATCCATATTGTTACTGACATCCGGTATAGGCCAACTGTATTTAATGAATATGGTATCAATGTGGTATTATCACATGTTCTATCAACAGTTGTCTGTTGCACAGTCACAAATATGAAGACTTTATCCCCAGATTCATTTTGCACTCCAAGTGCCAAGATCATTGAAAACAGCTAGCAAATTAAGCATGTTTAAAAAGACAGTATTTTAGAGAAGGTAGCTGTGTTTCTGTCTAAAGAAGGACTAGATATCCATACAGTATTGTGCCTTTATCGAAACAGCTGGGACGGGCAACAGGAGATGTGTTGCTAAGCAACTAATTGAGCAGGTAGGCTTGACAATGTGCTAAGTTGATTGCGAGGTCCTGATTGGCTAGGGGGTGTGCCTGGTGAGGCTGTGAGCACCTCAAAAAAGATCTGTGCCGCAGCTTGAGGCTACTGCATGGCCAAAGTCATACAGGGGCACTTAACGAAAGCTTGTGCTCGTTGACATCAAGGAGGAGAGCATCCATTCCATGGAGCTACTGTACGAAATCCTTCCACTGAAGAAGCCAGAGTTGTCATGAGGCCAGTACTCCAGGAGTCCAGAAGTAGATCAGTTTAGGGGATGCTGATCCTAAAAAACCTTCATTTTGTTACTTGGCATAGACAGGCCCATATACAGTACTATACAGTATACACAAAAATAATAATATACTGTGAATTTAATGCATTTATGAGGTTAAATAAACCTTAGTTTTCATCTGAGAAAAAAACAAAACTTGTTAATGTTGGTTATAATATGGTCTTTTTCGAATACAAACATACTTTACATAGCAGTAGATAAAAACTAAGAATTCTTTACAGTGCTCAGAGTCAGGTGGGAGGTTAATTATTATTATTTTGGTACTATTAATTTTAGCTTTCTTTTCGTTATTATAACTATGTATTTTATGGAGTGAATAATTGCATTATATTTGAGGAGATAACATCAAGTTATTTAAACTGTCAATTGCAAATTGCTCCCTTCTATAAATATTACTTTTTTTGTATTTTCTTTATCCATTGTTGTGTCTGTTTATTTATTTTCTTCCTTTCTATACACCTGACCAGGGACTGCCAAAGACAATGAGCTCATAGGTAAATCTGGGTTCAATACATCTTATGTCATAAATGTACATATTGTACGTTGTCCCTGTCCTGGCAGGAATCCCTGTGCAGAATGTGCTTTGCTAACTAGCTGTCAATTACGCATTGGCACTGAAGCTGTGGATTTTTTTTTTTAAAATTGCAAACACTTTGGAATATTTTGCTGTGTAATTTTTATATTACAAACACTTTGGATTTTTCTGTGGACATGCTTTTTTCCAGCGCACTTGTGCCAGGCAGGTGTGCTGGGAACACCAGACTACTAGGATCAACACTGCTTTCCTACTCTACAGTTTACCACAACTTCAAAAAACAATGCTACTTCCCTGTTTAAAACCCCACTGCTGAAAGCAGACTACAGTGCCACGTGAGTTGGTTGCAGTGTTCTTTGTCTTTTAAAAAATGGCAGTGCAGAAGATCAGCATTTTTTTTATCATTTCCATCTTTCTTCTCTCTGCTCTTTCTAATTCACTCTGAATTAACTCTAATTCCCTTTTTTTATATTTAATAAAAATACTGTTTTTATAAAATACATTCCTGTGTTGTCTCCTGTTCAAAGCCCATGGTGTGGACCCAGATAGACGAACCTGAAAGGAAAAGGAAAAGGTTAATGTTAATTGTTAAGAATCCTAGAATATTTTTACAGTACCTGAAGTGTCGGAATTAGATTTTCCTCCCGTATTTTTCCAGGACCTGATGCCTGTAGTTTCTCCACCATGTGACGTAGTCTGGCTCTGTGGCGACATTTTCTGAACCCATGTCTCTTTTTTTATGCGTATCAGACAGCGAATGCATACATCGCCTCTGACTAACAAGCAAATTATTTCTGATATCTGCCAGTTATTGCAGCCAGATCTGGAGAAAGATACAGGAAGATATAAGGCATTATCTGTTTCAAGATCACAGCTGCATTAACTTTTTTTACCACTGGTTCCTTTGAGAGGACTGTAGGTGCTGCAGTTATTAGCCAGTTGGCTAGAAGCGGTGCTATACATGAAGTTGCTGCAGCTTTAGTGAAGCATGCAGGGCAATGTATTCATGGCTTATGGCACCGATTTGCATCCCAAGTTTTCCAGCTGAACACAGGTATAATCAAGCCATCACCTCTGCTTGATCTGTCACATTTAGAGTATATTTGGAATGTAAAAAATAAGTTTCATATGTTTGGAATGGGCAAGTAGTCCACTAGAATACAGTTATGTGTCATGTTGTTTTTCACAATATTGCTATACGAAATGGATGTTGTATTGACTTTGCAGATGGCACAAACCTTTGGGGAACATGAGAAAATTCTTCATACTCCACTGGGAGATGCTCCAGTTTCCATTACTGTAAGACAAATCAGGGAGTGCCTTTTTATATGTATGGATTTAAATTGTGTACTATAGTGTATTACATATACTCGTTTTCTTGTAGGCTATCTAAGTATTTTTGTTTTTACAGAAAGAGTACACATCTTTGTAAATGCTTGGGTTAACTCTAAAACCATCCATTGATGGGAATGACATATAGGGTGTGTATTTCTGACTACAATGTAGTTTAGGGGACCTTACTATTAGCAAAACCGCTTTATACCGAATCAATAACAGAGAGATTTCAGCATTAAACAGAAGTTTTTGTTTTTTTATTTTACATACAAGACAATGATCAGATTCATTTTTAATTGCTTTTTGTCTAGTTTTATTTAATAACATTAATTTAGTCAATATAATGAGGTGTCACTAAATAGTGGGGACCCTGCAGTACATGTACTCTGTATTATATAACTGGTTTCCTTGCATAAGACAGCAACACAAAAATATGCTAGATGTTAGGTGAAATGTTTTTTTTTTTTTTTAAATTAAACTGAAATGTAGTCTTACGTAACAATAAAAATAAATTACACACACATACATATACATAGATTAAGCACTTTGTGATGGTGGTCCACTATGAAAGGCGCTATATAGAATAAACATTGATTGATACATGTGTTGCAACTGAAGGGATGGCTCAAGGGCATCAGAGTTCTTCATAATGATACAGAGTCTGTGCCAGAACTGAGGAGCTGTCACCAACTCCTTGTAGTACTTGTTGGCACTGCTGGACTTTGGGGAAGATAACTGTGCTGGCCTGACGTCATTGTCTTGCTGTTGACCTGTATCCTCATTCTCCCTTTGTTTTTTCTCTTCTAGGGCTGTCAATGTGACAGAGGTGTTGGTCTTTGTCCTCTCCCTCTGTTTAATGGGAGAAAAGGCAAACAAAACAAAAGACAAATGTTTTGGCTGTGTACATTTTTGTTTTTGTTTGTTTATTATATAACTTAAGTGCAGCATCATCTATCATCTATTCATTATTAATTGTCATTGTTTTATGTGGTTTTACGATACCCCATTGCACATGCTTTTACTATGCATTTATTAAATGAAATGGACAATTATGTTTTTAAGAATTTTTTTTTTTTTTTTTTTTTTTAGTGAATCGTGTAGGTTTACAATCAATACATTAATAAATAAATAAATAAAAACATGTAGAATACATATATAATCATTTCAAATGGGTAGAGATCGAAATATATAGCCAGTTACATAATGTTTGTATAGCCAGCACATGTTTTAAGAAGCTGTTTGTGCTGGCGTCAGGATGCTCAGCAATGTTGAATTAAGAAAAAGAATAAGCAGTGGTAGCTCTGTGTTATCTGTATCCAACATGGAAGAGACACCATTGCAACATGAAGTGGGACTCACAGACAATGAAAGGAATGCTTCACGCCACATGACTAGATATTTTTGCAGGAGGTTGACAATAACATATGGCACAAAACATTGAGGACCCAGTGCAAATAAGGTGAAAGAGTGACAGATAAGGTGATAGTGGGACAAAAACTCTTCAGTGAAGCAAACAGAAATTCTCACCTCCTTGCCGGGCTGCAGTATCTACAAGTGGGGGTCCCTGTGACATGGCAAATTTCGCCCCCCACTGTAGTAACAAGTAACGTGACAAATCAATTTTGCCATTAAGAGTCGACAGAGTAAAAACTAAAACATGTTTTTGTGTTTTTTATCAGTATTTAATAGTAATGTTTATACTTGTATTGCTTTTGTTATGTATCATCTGTGGATGCTTTACATTACATTGATCTGTCTGTGATAAAATACAACCTTTACAGTAAATTAAAAAACACATAATATGGTTTAATTACGATATAGATCATAATTAAACCATATTATGTATTTTTTACTTACCGTAAAGTTAAGTATTTACATATTTTACACTTTAAACATTGACCTTTACCCGTTGTTCTGTTATTTGTAACACTGAAAAACTCTGACCAAATTTAAGTTCATTCTTTTTGTCTCTTTATACCAACACACAATCGATAGTGCCGTTGTTTTAACATGTATTGATAACGTTTGTTGATATACTTTTTATATGAGGGTGAAATTTGCCATGACTCTTCTACAAGCCAGCCATTGACATCCGTGTAGGAGATCCTCTCATCCACCCTTCAACAGGAGAGTATAATGTGTTGTGGAGGACAAGAAGTGGGTCTTCCATCTGCAGGTAATTAGTTTCTCTCATTTATATATATATATATATATATATATATATATATATATATATATATATATATATATATATATATATATAATATATATATATTGACAGTCAAAAAAGTTTGGTTACCTTTTTTTTAATAAGAATTCGTAGACTACTTAAAGGGAATGTTACTGACTCATGATTGGGCAGCGGGTTTTACCTCCCACTCGGCTGTATCGGATTACGCTTGTGCCGTGGGTCAGATCCTGAGCGTTGTCCTTGTGCTTGCCACCGTGTTATCAAAACCCGGCCCATAGTCTAAATTGGAGAGCATACTAAATTACTCAGTGACCCAAAACCTTATCTGGAGCGCTGGTCATAAATGTTTCTGGAACTATAACAATTGTTTTATAGGACAAAATCTGTTTTTGCATTAGATGGCATAACAGCAGACAAAATAAGGGGCACTGTACATGGCATAAGAAACCAAATTGAGCACTGCACTTCTTATTTTTCATTGATTGATTGATTTGCACTGTTTATTTTGTTGTGATTATGTGGTTGCTTTATTTTATATTACTTACTATGTTCAGTTTTTGCTTTGTGTGTTTCACTATTTTGTTCTATTTATTATTAGTACACTGGTGACCAAATGGTATAAATGGTTGACATTTTGAGGAGCCTAATTGCATCACCTGTCATCCATTACCTCATTCAATTACTAACTGCCTATAAGGTGTTTTGTCAGCACAGTGCATGCAGAAGGCAGGGCAAACTTTGTTGCTGGAAGACCCAGACCAGGAAGTGGACGAGAGAATTGCTGCAAGAATAGACTGCAAGAACCTTAAAAAGTTGGACAAAGGGAAGTTAAAACCAAGTAGAAATACTTTTGTTTGAGTGGTGAACCCTGTCTACCCTGTACGGGGCTGGAACAATTTTGTGCGATTGGAAACTATTTTATTCAACAGTACAACACATACAGTGCTGAGAAAATAAATCTCTGGGGACCTATGACAAAGTGGTTGGTAGGGGGAACAGGTATAGCGGTGATGCGGTGGAGGAGTGACAGGCAGACAACGATAATCCAGTGAAAAGTGCTTTATTGCTTTTCCAGGTCTGGTGACCGACAAATAAATCAATCCCCGGCAATGCACAACGATGTGTAAAGCTCGGGGATAACAGAAATAGGGCACAGTCCCGAACAAAGACAAACAGATGGTCACCAGTCCTGGGTGAGTGGAGTCGTGAGGGTGGGTGGTGAAAACACAGATACGGTGGTGTGAATGGGTGCTCCGGACAGTGCTGACCCTTTGCGACAGCTCCGGAGTAGTGCTCTAACTGTCTACAGTGAAACAAACACAGACAGTTAATAAACAAACACAACATGTATATCACAAAACACTGCAAGTTCCTCTCTCACTCCTTCTCTCTCCAAACGTTTTACCCAAACGAAGGAAAAGATCAGAGTTACCCTGGCCCCTATATGTACTCCCGCATGACATCTAGGTAAACGGTTGCAGCTGCCTTATTACTTGCAGCTGCCCCTCGTTTACCTTTCAGGTCAATATGGTCCTACAACAGAGTCTCGTTTCCTTCCAGGCCGTCCGACTTCCCGGTCCCGGAAACTAACTGTCTGGCCAGCCCTTCCAGATACAAAAGTCCGTCCTTTCTTGACCATTCCCGGACTTCCCCAAACGTTTGGTTCCCCCGTAAAACTAACTGTTGGCCAGCCCTTCCAGATACTTCTCGCGGGAAGGTTTTAACACCAGAACCATGTATTTCCCCCCCCACCAGAGACTCCATTGTATTTCTTAGTAACATAAAGAAAGTGTCCTGGACTCCAAACCTTTTCAGAAAAAACAGTTATTGATGCTCATCAGTCTAAAAAGGGTTACCAAACCATTTCTAATGATTTGGGGCTCCACTAATCCACTGTCATACAGATCTGTAAATGAAGAAAGACCACAGTCACTCTACCCAGGAGAGGTCGTCCTACCAAAATATCTCCAAAAACAAACCGGAAAATTATCAAGGAAGTCACAAAGAACCCCAGAGTAACAACCAAGGATCTGCAGGCCACTCTCGCCTTGGCTAATGTGAGTGTTCATGAATCAAGCAATCAGAAAAAGACTGAACAAGAATGGTATTCATGGAAGGATAGCCAGGAGGAAACCACTGCTCTCTAAAAAGAACATTGTTGCCCGTCTGAAGTTCGCCAAAAAGCACATAGATGATCCACAAGACTTCTGGAACAATGTTCTCTGGACAGACTAGTCAAAGGTAGAACTTCTTGGCCTCAATGAGAAAAGTTATGTTTGGCGAAAAAAAAACTGCGTTCGAACAGAAGAACCTCATTCCAACCGTCAAGCATGTTGTGGCAGTGTGATGGTTTGGGGCTGCTTTGCTGCCTCAGGACCTAGACGGCTTGCCGTCATTGACACAACCATGAATTCTGCATTGTTTCAAAAGATTCTAGAGGAGAATGTCAGGCCACCTGTCCGTGAGCTGAAGCTGAACCGAAAGTGGGTCATGAAGCAAGACAATGATCCTAAACATACAAGCAGATCTACAAAAGAATGGCTGCAGAAGAAGAAATTCTGCATTTTAGAATGGCCTAGTCAAAGTCCAGACCTAAACCCCATCGAAATGTTGTAGCAGGACCTGAAGTGAGCTGTCCATGCAAGGAAGCCCTCAAATGTCACCGAGTTGAAACAGTTCTGTAAGGAGGAATGGGCCAGAATTCCTCAAAACCGATGTGAGAGACTGACCAACAGTTATTGCTGCTCAAGGGGGTGCTACCAGTTACTGAATCTAAAGGTTCACATACATACTTTTTCACACAAAGATATTGAATATTTAATCATTTATGGATAAATAAATGTTGAAAAAGTATCGTGTTTTTGTGTCATTTGTTTAATCAGGTTATCTTTATCTATTATTAGGACTTCAATTAAGACCTAATAACATTTTAGTTTTGAAATATATTAAAATCCTAAGGGCTTCACAAACTTTTTCTCGGTACTGCATATTGACTTTACTACTATATAGGAGTTATGAATTGTGTCAAATAACATTATACCGATTGTACATAATTATTGTGGTGGTCTTTATATAAGACATCCTGCTGAAGTATCATTAGAAACTTAACATTGGGATACAATACATTGCAATGGAACTGCACTGACGGTCGCTTTGTTTTGTTCTTTTTGCTTGTTACAGCAGGCACCTGAGCCCGGGGTTTTGGGCCTACCCCCTGTCAGAGAGTTATCAGCAGGACAGCATTCGGTACTGGGAGAAGCCGGCCCCAGGTTTTGACGGGGTCTGTCTGTGTAGGGCTAATGTGAAGAGGACAAGGGCCATTTTCGGCTTGCAGCGATACTGCAAGCTGGGACACAAGAAATACAAGGTTGTATCTTTCTGTGCTGTGGCCTCTCCTCACGGTCGAGAAGTACCCTCCCTGCCTATTTGCACAATTGAAATTGTTTTAGATAGTGTTACCCTAATCCAATTGTTTTAGTAAGAATCGCTATTTTAGATAGATGTCATGTTTATAGTTTTAGTTGGAATTGTATTTTATTGTGTAAATTGTTCCTTGATTAACGATTATTGTGGCCATTCTTTGTAATAAAAATTGAAGCTTACTTACCTGTGTTGTGGTTCTTGGACATTCACCAGGGGGGTCGGGGTTGGTGTCACAGAAACCCAAAACAACCTGTAGAGAGAGAGAAAACAGGAGGGCTAACGTTTATACACATAGTTAACAGTGTTTGGTTTATTGTCACCTGGTCAGCTCTCTACCAGTTTTGTGCATTAAAGCACATGACGTACATTTGATCAAATTATATTACGATACAATAATGTAGGTCTCTCACTGGTAATACATCTGTTGCTGTGTTAAAATTTGTCACTTTATTGTACCTTAAACCTACTGAATACAATGCTGAATAATACAATTTTTACAAAGGAATTGTAGCATCTACATGTGTAAAGAATAATTGTAATTTCATCAGGCTAACTTCCACTGTGACACATTTACAGTGGACCAAAAATTGACATCCTCACAGGCCGTTCATCACTGATTTGAGGCTATTGACAGTATAAAAGTATCATTCCAGGTACCACCATAAGTCATCTTTGCCTTATGCTATCGATCCACCTTGCTGTCATTTTACAGCTTTTCCCAATATTGAATTAATGAAAATGTATGAGCTACATCTTAAACCCTTTACAGTCAATTTATTTAGCACTTGTCAGGTGCATCAGGTCCAACTTAATTTCACACACGCTGTTTAATTTTTTTTTTCAAAGTAAAACAGGTTTAAAAGGCACTGCATGGCAAAAGGACATCAGTACTGCATCTCCAGCCAAACCCCACCCCTTGTTCGCTGTTTTTTTCAAATATCTCTTTATAGACGTGCATATTGATAAATCCTCTCCTGATTACTCGTTTTTTCACCAAATTCCTCAATAATAAGTCAAGTGGCATTTCTTACTGATGTTTTTCTGATTTACCAGTCAGTGTTGCAGCGGGACAGGTTAATGAGTATACTCTGATGCATCGTATGCACATGGAGGTAAACATCACTGTTGAAGCTCTAATAAGGCCACTTGGGTGCTTTAAACTTCTGTTTTAAAAGATCACATGACGTGATGACTGAAACATAAAATGATAGAAAGCAAATAAAACATAAAAGAGGACTACATTATATAGGATTACTGCTATTACATGCTTATACTAAGCAGGTCTTTAAATGGCATGAATATTCTTAGTGTTCTCTTATATGTAAACTGCATAAAACCATTTCTCAAAACATATTTTAAGAGATAAAGGACTGCAAGTACCATCATGCAATGGAGATATATATATATATATATATATATATATATATATATATATATATATATATATATATATAGTGAATGATCTGGAAGGCTAAATAAATACAGCTTTTCTAGATTACTCCCAGCCCTCCTGTACCTCTTAGCGATCTAGTCTACAAGTTTACTTGAGCAAATCATTGAAGTTGAAAAAAAAGCAGCATTTTTTTTTTTCTGAAAGACTGTATTGTAGAAAGTAATAAGCAGGAAACTGTAAATAATTCAGTCATCAAATAGAGTGCTGGAAACTACTGTATTATACACAAACACAGGGACAGTTCTTGAAACTGACTACTGACTAAGAGTTTCATGCATTTAAATGATGATTTTTTTCCCACTTATCTACACACCATACTCCACATTGTTAAGGGGAAAAAAGTTATTATTGAGAAAAAAATATATATAGATATTAAAAGTACAAAACTGAAATAATAATAATAAATAATAATCATAATTGGATAAGTCTCCACTTATGCTTGGTGGAACCACCAATGGCAGCAATTACAGCTGTGAGTCTGTTGGGAAAGGTCTCTACCAACTTTGCACATCTAGATTTAGCAATATTTGACGATTCTTCTTTACAAAACTGTTCAAGCTCTGTCAAGTTCCTTGGGGAGCGCTGATGGACAGCAATCTGGGCCTCTCAAGGACATTTACCTTTTTGTTCCTTAGACACTCCAGTGTAGCTTTGGCTGTGTGCTTTGGGTCATTGTCATGCTGAAAAGTGAACTTCCGTCCCAGTTTCAGCTTTCTTGCAGAGGGCAGCAGGTTTTCCTCCAGGACTTCTCTGTACTTTGCTCCATTCATTTTTCCTTCTATCCTGACAAGTGCACCAGTCCCTGCCGATCATCCCCATAACATGATGCTGCCACCACCATGCGTCACATTAGGGATGGTGTTCTTTGGGTAATGCACTGTGTTGGGTTTGAGCCAAACATATTGCTTTGCATTTAGCACAAAAAGTTCCATTTTAGTTTTGTCAGACCACAAAACTTTCTGCCACATGGCTACAAAATCAAAAAAGATGCAATGTTGTCGGACCTCAAATAATGCAAATAAAATAAGTTCAGATTCATTTTTAAACAACACAATACTGATGTTTTAACTTAGGAAGAGTTCACAAATCAATATTTGGTGGAATAACCCTGATTTTCAAGCACAGCTTTTATGCGTCATGGCATGCTTTCCACCAGTCTTTCACATTGATGTTGGGTGACTTTAATAAAAATTCAAGCAGCTCGGCTTTGTTTGATGGCTTGTGACCATCCATCTTCCTCTTGATCACATTCCAGAGGTTTTCAATGGGGTTCAGGTCTGGAGATTGGGCAGGCCATGACAGGGTCTTGATCTGGTGGTCCTCCGTCCACACCTTGATTGACCTGGCTGTGTGGCATGGAGCATTGTCCTTCTGGAAAAACCAATCCTCAGAGTTGGGGAACATTGTCAGAGCAGAAGGAAACAAGTTTTCTTCCAGAACAACCTTGTACTTGGCTTGATTCATGCGTCCTTCACAAAGACAAATCTGCCCAATTCCAGCCTTGCTGAAGCACCCCCAGATCATCACCGATCCTCCACCACATTTCACGGTGGGTGCGAGACACTGTGGCTTGTAGGCCTCTCCAGGTCTCCGTCTAACCATTAGATGACCAGGTGTTGGGCAAAGCTGAAAATTGCACTCATCAGAGAAGATGACCTTACTCCAGTCCTCTACGGTCCAATCCTTATGGTCTTTTGCAAACCTCAGCCTGGCTCTTCTTTGCTTCTCATTGATGAAGGGCTTTTTTCTAGCTTTGCACGACTTCAGCCCTGCCCCTAGGAGCCTGTTTCGAACCGTCCTTGCCGTGCACTTCACCCCAGCTGCCGTTTGCCATTCTTTTTGTAGGTCACTTGATGTCATCCTACGGTTGCTGAGTGATATTGGAATGAGTTGGCGGTCATCCCGGTCAGTGGAGAGTCGTTTTCGCCCTCTGCCGTTCTGTAGCTTTGTTGTCCCCAATGTGTGCTGCTTGACCTTGTTCTTACAAACTGCCGTCTTTGAAATTTTAAGGATGGAAGCAACCCAACGCTCACTGTATCCATCTTCCAGTAAAGCCAGAATTGAGCCCTTCTTTTCCTCACTCAAAACTTTCCTTTTCAACTCTTTGGGCATGGTCAATAGTTATTTTTTTATTCCAATTACTTTTGAGGTACTACTAGCACTGTTTTGCCATCCAGCTGGTCCTATTGCAAGAGGATAGTGATGACCACAGGAGTGGTTTTTATACTTTTCCTCGTTAAATAAGATTTGGTTCAGGTGATCCCCTAATCAGTACCTCATTCAGTAGAATGAGGTGTGCCTGTGTTGGAATTCAACAGACACTGGAATGGAATGGCTGCCATACATGTAGAGATGCTGATTTAATCAAAATTTGCAGTGGTCTCTTAATTTTTTCCAGAGCTGTATATATATATATATATATATATGTGTGTGTGTGTGTGTGTGTGTGTGTGTGTGTTAGGGCTGTTGTTCCGATTAATCAACTATAGAGTAGATCGTAGATAATTTTTTGTTTTTCAATGTAATCATGCAGAATTTGATTTTTTTTCTGTATGGGCATTCTAGGGTTCAAATCCAAAGTAACTAATATGTGGGAAATTACGCGAGCTGTCACAAATGGGATCACGTGGAGATGGTTGGAGAGAACAGAAAATGGAGGGTTACGAACCATTAACGGGAAATCTATTAATCTAGTTTTGGGTATAAATTAGAAGGAAGAATTATTGGAAAAGAAAGGGTGTTCTGTTTAATTTGCAAGCAAAGTTTTTCGTACAGAGGAGTGTGAGTAGTTATTTCTATTGTTTGCAGTGCAGTATTGTTTGCAGTCATCCCACATTATTTTAACCCTCTGAATTGGTCATTGCATTACTGCAAAGTACGCTTTAGCAGTATAAACAGAGTGCTCAACTGCCGTTTATTTAGCTCTTACACCCCTGTGAAAGGCGGGATCTCTTTTCAATAGTGTTTGAGAATGCATAAGTGTAAATAAATTATGTATAGGCTTTAACACTAGAAGGACCGAAGATATAGTACGCCGCAAATGTCTGAACGACTGAACTTGCCGAACCCGCATTTTTATATATATATATATATATATATATATATATATATATATATATATATATATATATATATATATATAAATATAAATAAACATCTGAACAGACATCGGTTTACAACATACTGTACATACTTATAAAACTGAAACGATAGCAATACATTTTTTTTACTTTTCAACAGCAACTGGTTTATTATCATATGAGCAAAAGCAACTGAACAACGTATAATAAACTTAGAAAAAAAAAACATTTTACAGAAGAGCACAGCACTAGAAGTTATAAAAAATAGTCTATTTTTTTATTTTTTTTTCGACAAAAGGGTCTTCTTTTACCTGGAGTCTAAAGCTGTTCACAATCAACACAGATAATATGCTTCTCTACGCTGCCTTTCTGCACAGGGCACAGCTGTCCGAAGTTTTATATTTATTGCACTTGCCAACCTGGCATTGGCATCTCTTGTGGCTCTCAACGGGGTTGCCAGCTTCAGCTGTGGGTACACGCTTGGCAGTCTCCCTCTGTTCCAAATGCTTCTTGCAAAGTTCTGTGTTAACTGTGAAGGAACCGAACAGATAGATAGCAGGATCAACCAACGATCATTTGGGTGCGGTTTTACAATGTTTAGTAAGGAATTTGTGAAAGGAGGGGGATAGGGTAGAATGTTTCAGTACACCATTAGGTTGTCCAGGGGCAGTGGGGGGATGGTAGAAGAAGGGCAATGCCTGCTTGCTTGCTAGGTTGTAAATTCCAGGCTGAAGTGAACATAACAACTGCAACGGAGGGGGCAATCATGCCCCACAGCTATCGTCTATTGGTTGAGTATATGAGTTTAGGGGGTAGGGATGGATGAATTGTCTGCTGTGTGCCAAATCCTGATAGGAGCAGGGAATTTTATGTAGAAACTATATAACCCATGTATGTGCCTTACCCCAGCAGAATACACTAGTTACTGATGAAGTGACTGTTATTCTCCGGAGCGCTTTGTATTTTGATGACCACTGCAAGAAACCTTTGATGCAAAGGTGACGATTGATTGTCTATGAACATCTATGCCCTTTATTTTGTGACCTTACAACTGTAAAATATATTCTCTCCTTGGTAAATTCTTCTCTGTGCATTCTTTGGTGACGATTGATTGTCACTGAACATCTATGCCCTTTATTTTGCGACCCTACAACTGTAAAATATATTCTCTCCTTGGTAAATTCTTCTCTGTGCATTCTTTGTTAAGTACCCAGGAGTTGATGGCTGCTATGTCCAATACATTGTAAAACACCTGAACAGACCATCGTCGGGAGCCAGCTTTCATGGAATACTTCTGTGCCATCCGATCCAAACATCAACTCCATATTTTGTTGCATAGTAAAACTCCACAGTCTCTTGTATTTTCGCTAGTCCTGATGCTAATCGACTGACCAAAGAAGCGTAGCTGGCAAGCAGGTGCCAGCCTTCGAAAGGCTGATTGAAAACAATAGACTGTCAGTCATTCATTCAGGCAGAGAGTAGACTAATCTAATTACAGCTAAACACATTGCGGACTGGTAAATACAAATAATACAAGTAGAATACCATTCTGTATAATCAAAATACAATTGTTTTCTGTGTGGCTGTCAATGTGACTGTTCCCGGGTCTTTTAGGTATAATGTAATATATCTCCTTTATTTCTGCACTCCCACGTTTCATACTTTGTGAGAATATTTAATACATACAGACAGAAAGGTACATGAACGTGCAGCCGCATATGTGTTACACCACTGGAAAAAATTACATTTTAAAACTTCCAAGATGACCGCCGCAGGTTAACCAGTTAACCAGGTTAATGTTAACCAGTACACTTTTATGCAAATCTTTGGTTTAAAATAAAAAAAATGTCCTTGATATCTATGTAATTTGTCAACAAAAGGAGAGAATTAAAAACAAAAAAAATGAATTTTCCATTTGTGGAACCAGTCCTTGAGCAGTGGAGTTAATATAACAATGTATTGGAATCTGTGCATTTGGTAGATTCTGTAACATATTGTTGTGAACCTCAGTTCCCACAGGCAGGGTCTTCTCATAGGTGGAGGGTGGACGCGAACCTGGAACCTCCCGCTTTGAAGCATAGTGCCGATACTACTATATAAAAGAGGAGCAGATATTGTGCTTATGTCTTCATGTTTAGATTGTGTCACCTACCAGCCCTGACCCCAACCCCTCTGCACGCTATACTATGTATTGTTGGTTTTGTAATGTAAAAAAGGAGCCCGTAAGCGTTGCTTAATGTTTGCATGAAAGACAAAAAAAAAATCTACTCTCAGTGTCGTATGTCACGTGGCCGAGAATTCTCTACTGTACTGTAGTTGGGACTATGCACATTGAGGTTAAACTCAAGGAAAATGTATTTCAGGTTTGTAAACTCTTTACTGGGGAGCAGAGCAAATACCAACAGTCATAGATTAGGAAAGAAAAAAACATAAAATCAAGATCAAAAGTTTATTACAAGTATGACCAAAATAGAATGTTCCAGACAGTACCCGCGTCTGCTTAACATAGAGACCGAGAGAGAGAGAGAGAGAGAGAGAGAGAGAGAGAGAGAGAGAGAGAGAGAGAGAGAGAGACTTGTGACGTTTAAGATCCTTTATTTAAACATTCCAAATAAAATCCATTAAAATTCAAATAAAGGTAAAACACAACAACAGTTAAGATTCCTACTGCCTAAGCAGAATTAAAAAATCCTAAAATACATCATGTTCTCCTTAAAAACAGATTTTAAACAAAATAAAAGGATCATAAAAAATCAATTAAAAACAGTGTTTTTTCCTGTTAAAAACAGATTAAAGCCAAAATAAAAACACTATAAAAAAAAAATGTAATTAAAATTAGAACAAAAACTGGAGCTCCCCCTCCTCACTCACAGCACACAAGGCGTCTCCCACACACCACCTCTCCTGAAAGTCCTCCAGGTTACTGACCAGTTTAAAATACTTATACTCTACTCTGATCTGGCTGACCACGAGCACCCTGAACTGAACTACTAAACTAGTCAGTCCAGAACCAGAGAGTTGATTTTTCCTTGTCTTTAAAATAGCCAATTTTGCCTGTCCAATTAAAAAAAATTAATAAGAACACACCTGTTTTTCATTTTAAAACTGTACTGAACCCCAAAAATAAAAAACTCCTTACATAAAAACAACCCCTAAATTATTCAGGATTCCCTGCAGTAAATTAAAAAGTGGCCGCAGCCTCTCACACTCACTGTAGGCATGAAAGAGAGTTTCCTCTGCTGAGCAGAAAGCGCACTGCTCACTAATACTGGGGTCCACTCTATGGAGAAACCTGCCTGTGGACACAATGCAGTGAAGAATCTTCCACTGCAGGTCCCCCACTCTCTTGGCAAGGGGCGGCTCGTACAGCACCCTCCACACCGGCCTATGCCCCTCATCTACAGATAAGTAAGCTGTCCACTTGGAGTCTACCAGACCCTTTAGCCTAGTAGACTCTGTGGCTTTAACACACAGTTTGCATATATGTTTGCTATTCATTGTGTGAAAGACTATTTCCTCCACATTCTGCAATTTAAGCAAAGTCCATCCATGCTCTCCACTCCACTCTCCTTCATCACCTACTGCTGGTGAAACAATGGAAACAAGGAAAGCTTTCTCTGCTCTGTGCCTCTGGACAGCTCCTCCCTCAGGACTGCCTTGAGCAGCGGGGAGAGGCAGCCCCTCAACTCACTCATTAGTCTTTTTGTAAGCCTCTCTGAGTGCCAGCCTAGCTGTGCAGTTAGCTGGGGGGCAGTTAGCCAGCACAAGAGCTCAAGGTTTAAAAGGTGGACCATCCTGGTTACACCTGCTTTTAAAAAACTGGCACAGAGAGTCATCGACTGGAAAGAATGGATTAAAAAATAGGGGCTCCTCAAACAGGTCCTGCCCTGTCAAGGACTCCACATCCCTTTCCACCCTCACCAACTGCCAAGCATTTAAAATACTTTGATAAAAAGGAAAAAGTCCTGCTTCACAAAAACTGGTGTTCTCAATTAAAAACAGGTGTTTTCCTAACCTCCAGTCCCCCAACTCTATTGAGAAGGAAACAGGCCAGCCTCTTCCAATGAGACTCCTCCTTAGTGTACAAGAGTCTCTGAACCGCCTGCAGTCTGAAGGCTGCCACCCTGCTGAAAATGCTGACCACCCCCTTCTCCCCCTCATCACTAGGGAGGTACAGGACTGCTGGCCTCAAACTGTGTCTCCCGCTCCAAAACAACTCCAGCAGCACTCTCTGGGTCTCCTCCACCAGGCCCCCGGGGTGGGTCCAGGCATACCAGCTTCTGCCACATGCTAGAGGCCACCAGATTATTAATAACAAGCACCCAGCCCTTGAAGGACAGTTGAGCCAGCAGTCCCTTCCATCTCTGCAGCCGCCCCCTCACTCTGTCCAACAGACCCTCCCAGTTCTTCTTCATGTAGTTCTCTGTTCCGAGGTGCACCCCCAGGACTTTAATGCCTGTCTGTTCCATTCCAGCCCCTCAGGCAGGACAGGAGGGGTGCCCTCATCCCAGCTGCCCGACAGGAAGGTGTCACATTTTGCCCAGTTTACTCTGGCAGAAGGTGCTCTCTGGAACTCATTTAGAGTCTGCTGCAGTGCTTGGACATCAGCATCCCCACTCACAAACACAGTCACATCGTCTGCATAGGCAGACACCTTCATCCAGCTAACCTGACCCTCAACAGGAGCAGCAGGGGCTCTATAACCAGTGGATACAGCATACCAGACAGGGTGCCGCCCTGTCTTATACCCCTGCACACTGGGAAGAGTTGCCCATTGTTGATCTTTAAAATAATAAAAATGTTGGAATATAAAAGCCTAATATAAGAGATAAAACCAGGGCCGAACACGAAGGCCTCCAACGTTTTAAAGAGGTAGGTGTGGTCAACTCAATCGAAAGCCTTCTCTAATCCAGGGAGACCATTCCTAAATTTTACAGATAAAAAATCTCTAATAAAAAACAAGTTATCAAAAATAGAGCGACCGGGTATACAATATGTTTGGTCCATATGCATCACAGTTCCAATAGTTGTTTTTAATCTATTAGTGATTGTTTTGGACAAAATCTTTAAATCAGAACATAAAATTGACACAGGTCTCCAATTCTTAAGCTGGCAAAGGTCTCCCTTCTTGGGCAGCAGTGTAACCGCTGCCGTATAGCAGCTAAGATGCAGTTTCTTGTGGCTGAGGCTCTCTCTCAGAACCTGGAACAAATCCTCCCCCATTATATCCCAGAAAATATTATAAAATTCTGCTGGCAGTCCATCGATCCCAAGAACCTTTCCACTGGATGCAGCGGTCATCTCCTGGTGGGTCAGCGGTGCGTCCAGCTGAATCTGTTCTTCCTCACTGAGGCTGGGTAACCCCTGGAGCAGCCGCTCAGTGTCCTCTAGATAGCACAGTTCTTTATTATAAAGTTCCTTGTAAAAACGCACTGCCTCTCTGCTGATTTCCTCCCAGGTGTGCAGTTCTTTCTCACCAGGAGTCCTGATACAGCACAGCTGTCTATCGTCCGCTCTTTTCCTTTTCAGGTTGAAGAAGAAACTAGTGGGGGCATCCATGTCTCTCAACTCCATGAATCTGGAATGCACAATTGCCCCCTTCACCCTTTCCTTCAGCAAGCTCCCCAGTGCAAGTTTCTCCTCTTTTAGGTTTTCCAGGGTCTGTTCTTTAAATTCTGAATTTAAACTTTCCTCTAGGAGGAGGATTTTGGACTCCAGTTCTCTCACGGCTGTGTTCAGTGACCTGGTTGCATTTATAGTATATTGTTGACAAAAACAAATAACAATTTTGCCAATGTCCCACCACTGTCTTAAATCTTTATACTGTGCTTTTTCTTTTTTCCAAATTATCCAAAAAAAGTTTGAATTGTTGCTTGAATTTTACATCTTGTAGTAATTTTACATTGAAATGCCAGTAAGATGTTCTGTGGGGTTCTGATTGAATTATTACTGTAATTAATAGACAGTGGTGGTTGGAGAGACTACTGGGGATGATTCTTGATTTGATGAATTTATTTAAATAATTTTTAGAAATATCAAACCGGTCTATTCTCGCTCTATATATACAGTTTGTGTGATATTGAGACCAGGTTTATTGTCTTCAACTGGGGTGCAGGCATCTCCATATGTCAACCAGGTCACTGGACTCTAACATTGCAGCCAACTCTTTGGAGGACTGAGGATGTGGTTCATCGTTATTTCTAACAATATTAAAATTAACAGATCAATTAAAATCTCCTCCTAATACCACCACATCGTTATTATTAATATTTAAATGAGCTTGCTTTAATTTTTTCAAAAATAAAATTAGTTCCCTTCTAACTATTGGGGGCATAAATATTAATAAAAACATACACTGTCCTGCCCAGCCTAGCTCATACTTTTAAAATCCTCCCTTTCTCGATTTCTTCCATATCTAATAAAACTACCCCTAGGCTGGGTTTAAAAATCACGGCTACCCCTGCACTAGTACTAATGCCATGACTCATCACACACAAACCTTTCCTGTCCGCTCGCCACGCCTCCTCATTCTCCTGATCAGAGTGCGTTTCCTGCAGAAACACCACCCCCACCTGCTTCTGCTCTAAAAACTCAACTAGCTGCGCCCTCTTAAAAGACTGTCTACTGCTGTTTAGATTAAAAGAAACAAAAACGCACTTTTCCATCATGGCTAAAAAAACTAACAGATTAAAACAAGTAATAAAAGAAATTTCACAAAACACAGCCATTTTTAAACAAGAGATTTTGAACCACTGTTAAAATCCTTCTTAATTTTCTGGACCTTTTTTTTTATTTAATCTATAACGTTTTGGCTGATCAAATTCTTCTATTGTTGCTTTCCTTGTGATAATGTGAGCGGAGTCGAGAAATAACCTTAAATCAGGGAAAAAACTCTATTCTCCTTTTTCCTTTTGTTCTGTCATAAAATCATTTACCAGCTCAAGCGTGTATAATTTTTTTCTTACTGATGGGTTGGCTATCAGGGATGTCTGAGATAAGCGAGGAGTCAGAGTGCTCCCCCTCCATCTCTTCCGAGCTGTCCTCTTGCTCGCTCCCGAGAATCCGCTCCTCCGCACACTGGTGTTTGCCACAGACGTCACTATTTCAGGAGGCTAAAATTCAGCCAGCAGAGAATCTTGCACCGCGCCTGGCTCACTGTCTGTTGTGTTCTCTTCCGCCACATTGGGAGGGACTGACGCATCATCTGGAGCTCAAGTCTCTCCATCTGCACGGGTTCAGAGTTCTGCACTGGCTGCCCTCTGCCATCCGGCAGCTCTGCACCCTTCTGTTGAAATCTTTTCTTTTTAACTACTACCTTGAATGGTTCTTCACCATTCTCAGTAGTAGCTGTATTTTCCTCCGAACCTGTCAGTGACAGACTGCAGCTGGGTCTCTTTGTGCGAGGCCTTGGTGTTGATGGTTCTGCTCCGGTTTCCTTCGGCAACTGGATCGCCTCCTCCTGGGTCAGCACAGGATCGCTCTGCGGCTGCACTGGGGGAGCCAACTCTTCTTCTCGTTCACCGCCAACACCCCCGACTTCCTCCCCACCAGCATCGCCCTGATCCTACCCTGTCTCTGCTCTAGCCTCCCTTCTCGGGCAAGCTTTCCTCTGGTGTCCCTGTTCTCCACAGTAAAAACACCTCATCATCTCAGAATAGACAAACACCACACAATTCGTCCCTTCTACATTAAAATTCCAGGCTACATTTATTACTTGATTTGGATCTTTTACCAATGCCTGCCTTTTAAATGACATGACGTGTCTAACGTTGTTATTTTTATAACCCAGCGGGATTCCCATAATTGACAACGCAAGTTTACCATAACGAGAACAATTCTTTTCAAATGTCTCATTTTTTAAAAACAGGGGCATGTTAGAAATAATAACTTTTGTTACCGGGGTTACTAGAGGGGAAACCTGAACAAATTCACCTTTCACTGTAAAGTCTTCCTCTACCAGCTTGTTTACCAGCGACACTGCCACTAAAAATATTACCAGCGCTTTATTCATTCTTGACGCTGACCTAACCTTCCCGTCCCTACCACACCGGCATTCCACCTCCTTGCAAGCCCTTCCCACAATCCTCCAAGAGAGAGAGAGAGAGAGAGAGAGAGACGCAGACAGGTCCTCTTTTCATGAAATAAAATCACCTATAATGATCTACACCGCCTACCCCACAACTTCCAAGTGAAAAAAAAATATTCTAGAAATTTGTAGAAAATTTATTAAAAATAAAAACTGAAATAGCTTGGTTGGATAAGTGTCTACCCCCTTGTAATAGCAATCCTAAATTAGCTCAGGTGTAACCAGTCGGTGTGCCTATGTTAAATTATAGTGATTCACATGATTTCAGGATAAATTCAGCAGTTCCTGTAGGTTTCCTCTTCTGGGTAGTGCATTTCAAAGCAAAGACTCAACCATGAGCACCAAGGCACTTTCAAAAGAAATCCTGGACAAAGTTGTTGAAAGGCACAGATCAAGGATGGGTATAAAAAAATATCAAAGAACTTGAATATCCCTTTGAGCATGGTCAAGACGATTATTAAGAAGTGGAAGGTGTATGGCACCACCAAAACCTTGCTTAGATCAGGCTGTCGACCGAGCAAGAAGAAGACTGATCAGAGAGGCTACCAAGAGGCCAATGGCAACTTTGCAAGAGCTACAGGCTTTTATGGTCAAGACTGGTCAAAATGTGCATGTGACAACAATATCCCAAGCAATCAACAAATCTGGCCGATATGGCAGGGTGGCAAAAAGGACGCCATTAGTTTTTTAGTCTGACAAAACTAAAATAGAACTTTTTGGCCTAAATGCAAAGCGTTATGTTTGGCGCAAACCCATCACAGCACATCACCCAAAGAACACATCCCTACTGTGAAGCTTGCCGGTGGCAGCGTCATGTTATGGGGATGTTTCTCATCGGCAGGGACTGGGGCACTGTGGCGGAGTTTCCTGCCCCTTTATGTTTATTAGTGTTTTATGTTGTATGTAGTGTGTTAATGTTGGTGTTTATGTATAAAATACACAGGATATAAATGTGTGTTCGGTGAGTGGAGAACAAGTGTGGAGAGGAGAAAATTAAAAAAACAAAGAGAAGTAAAAGTAAATACTTGATTTTACTCAAAGTGTTTGTCTAGTCGTCCGCTGTGTTAGTGTCTGTTTCGTTTAGTGTTAATTTGCCGTGCCATGTCCTGTTTTTGTTTAACTCTTGTTTGTTTGTTTTTTAATAAAACACTGGATGCAGTAGCGTCTCAGGTTCACCGTCATTATGTGTTTTGTTTTCTGTGTTCTTCCGGGTCAGATGTCACCACTACAGTCATCCTGGTCAGAGGCACTTGTCAGGATAGAAGGGAAAATGAATGGAGCAAAATACAGAGAAGTCCTTGAGGAAAACCTCCTGCCCTCTGCAAGAAAGCTGAAATGGGACAAAATTCACCTTTCAGAATAACAATGACCCAAAGCACACAGGAAAAGCTACACTGGAGTGGCTAAGGAACAAAAAGGTAAATGTCTTTGAGTGACTCAGTCAGAGCCCCGACCTAAATCCAATCGAATATTTGTGTCATGATTTGAAGATTGCTGTCCATCAACGCTTCCCAAGGAACTTGACAGAGCTTGAACAGTTTTGTAAAGAAAATTGGTTAAATTTTGCCAAATCTGGGTGTGCAAAGTTGGTAGAGACCAAACACAACAGACTCACAGCTGTAATTCCTCACAAAGGTGCTTCTACCAAGGATTAACTGGGGGGGGGGGGGTACTTATCCAATTATGATCTTTCAGTTTTGTATTTTAAAAAATTCTCGTTTAAATGCATGAAACTCTGAGGCACTAACACAACAAAATGTGAAAAAGGGTGTGTAGACTTTCTATAGGCACTATATATATATATATATATATATATATATATATATATATATATATATATATATATATACACACACACACACACACACACACACAGTGCCTATAGTAAATATTCACCTCCCTTGGATGTTTTCAGTTTGTTGTGTTACAACGTGAAATCTTGATGCATTTAAATGGTATTTTTTTTCCTTTGATTTACTCAACACTTTGAAGAGCCAGCCCCTGCAAGGATGCCAGCTACTTTAACTGCATCAACCCCTGCACCTGATCCAGCCACTACTTCATTTGAGGCAGACGCTTCTCCACCGGCGCTGAAGATGCTGGTACTGATGGCACTGGTTGGAACAATTCTCCCACGCTACTCCACTGCTCCGCTCACTCCACTGGCTCTCGATCACAGCTTGTATCCAGTTCAAGAATCTTGTCCTCACCTACCAATGCCTTGACCGGACTGCACCCAACTACCTCCAGACCATCATCTCTCCCTACACCCCCACCGACCTCTCAGCTCCGCCTGTACTAGAAGACTGGAAGTACTTTCTCTACGCTCCCCTGGGTCGCTTTTATTTATTATGGTGTAGATGTTTTGTTTTTTTTAAATTGAAGAACAGCATGTGTAAAATAAATCAATACAGTTCAGAGAACATCCTGTACCACTTTTGTAGTCAATCACAGTAGTTGTAAGGTTAAAATAAAGGGTGCCCTGAAGTTCCTGGCAAGCAGACCATAAAGTATGACACTGTAAGATTGTAAATGTGCCAGTATATGGTATGTTAGATGTGCACATGCTTTTAATAATCTTTATGATAAAAATATAAGTTTTGTACTAAAAATACCATTTGGTCACAAGCTGTATGGTGGATTTCAGCCCTATAACATGAATGACAGCTGCCTCTAGAGCATGATCCTTCTCCACCCTTGCCCCGTAGTGGTGGAACGATCTTCCTACGGATGTCAGGACTAACCAGTCCCTGAACACCTCCGGAAAAAGCCAAGAAAACCTTTCAGTGGCTGAGTGAGACTGATAGGAGCCGAGAGAAGCAAAAAAAAAAAGGAGCAGATCTGAGCAATACACATCGCCCCTGCACCACAGACATAACATGGACACAAACAAAGAAGACAGCTGCTTCCGCATCCAGCGCCCAAAGAATATCATCGACATTTGCAGGGCTTTTTGAGATGTTATAGTAATAAAATAATGACTTGGATTGCTGTGGCAAGTGGTGTGATGTCAGGCAGGCCAGAAAGAAAACAAAGGCAAAGGTACGGGGAACGAGAAGCTTATGTGATTGGCTTTTAATAAAATGAAATAATAAACAAAACACTTTACAATACATAAAGCAGAAGGGCTCGGTGGTCAAAATAAATCAACAAACAAATATTGTGTGGTACAGTGGTAGCAGTTGCTTCTGGTATATTCTCTCGCTCTGCACAGTACTCCCGTCTCCTGTACGTGATCTTTCTAATAGGACTAATTTGCACTGAAAAAATGGTTCTTGCTGTTGAAAGCAGGTGTTCTTTATAGTGAAGTTAGCCTCAGTGTGTGTGTGTGTGTGTGTGTATTTATCATTTTAAAAATGATTCACCTTTTCTCCCCTAGCTACCCCCAACTTCCAACAATCTATTCTGCCAGTAAGCAGGAGCTGTGTGTTATGTTAAGTCAATATTTTTTGTTAAAATCGGAAGGCTGAATGGGTGCAAAACTACCCAAAAAATGTACTATGTGCACTTTCACTGGATTAGACTTTAGTTTTCAAAGAGCTTTAACATGCTGGGATGATGACATCAGCCAGCTACTAGGAACCAGAGAAGCACTGCTGGGTGGAATAACCACCTATCATGGGTGATTTTTTAAATGTTCTTGTGTTTCTTTTTTTAAATTCTATTAGAACTACTGTACTGACAACTCAAGTTCAGAGGATGATAGGTGCTATTTTACTCGCTTTTATTTATTATGGTGTAGATGTTTTGTTTTTTTTAAATTGAAGAACAGCATGTGTAAAATAAATCAATGCAGTTCAGAGAACATCCTGTACCACTTTTGTAGTCAATCACAGTTGTTGTAAGGTTAAAATAAAGGGTGCCCTGAAGTTCCTGGCAAGCAGACCATAAAGTATGACACTGTAAGATTATAAATGTGCCAGTATATGGTATGTTAGATGTGCACGTGCTTTTAATAATCTTTATGATAAAAATATAAGTTTTGTACTAAAAATACCATTTGGTCACAAGCTGTATGGTGGATTTCAGCCCTATAACATGAATGACAGCTGCATGTACATTAATATTTTGTTCATCAATGAAACATAATGCATAACAACCTGCTGAAAAGGTATTAACAAATGATGTAAACAGTTTCAAAAATGTGAAAAGTAATAAAAACATTTCCTCCCTGACAAACATGAGCATGAAGATGTTTTTGATAGCTCAGTTTATTATTTCCTAACATTATTTGATATACTCTAATTGAGAAGCTAATACAGTAAACAACAACAACAACAACAAAAAACTCATTATGCTTTCCGTGACTGACATAAAGGTATAAAATTGACTGTTCGTACGGTCCCACAGTCATTTACTGGTAAAACTTCGAGTTTCCTTAAGAATTTAAATTTATCTCAAGATTGACAACTGAAATTTAATATCCCTGGGGACTATGATATATATAGTATATATATAGATATATATAATATATAATATATATATATAATTATATATATATATATACCCATGGTAAGCATACATATGAGATCTCACAGTGGTAGGTAAAATGGTCTGAGGGGGAAATGCAGTTATAGAGTGAATGTTTATAATTGCCTGCAATGCAAGCTGTCGAAGGAGTAAGGTTTATGCATTTTTATCGTTTTTTCTGTTAAATAATTTGAAATGGTTTTATTTCTTGTTTTCCAACATATACCATGCTTGATGACAAAACAAGAAAATTGTGTTTGCTTGAGAACACAGTTCTATCAAAGTGTTAACATATAGAACTGGCAAGGCAACCAAATTGATAGAAAATAATAGATTCCTCTTCTCTGTTTCAATTTGATTTGTGATGTCAATAATCCAGAGGAACTGTGAAGGGATAGCACCTTTAAACTGAGCCTTAAAAAGGTTCAGGTTCCAGTCTGCAGTTGGCAACCCAAACTGACGCCCCACCAAGGTCTTTTTATTGGGATGTCCAAATCTCAACTGAAGAAGAATACTCATAACCTGATAATGATGTGCATTGTAATAATAGGTCAATAATATTTAAAATGCACTTAGTTACAAACACGCCAAATGGTTTTAAATTTAGATTTACATTAACATGTAATAACTTTCAATATGAAAAAAACAAAAAAAACAATTGATCTAGTTTGTACCTACATTGAAAAATAAAATAAAAAAGGCTTGAGTAAATGCATAGAAACAGTGTCATTACAACTGAACACAAAACATAAATAGTTATTTTAGAAATGAATTCTTTTTGTGCCTGTAGTAAATAAAGAACACTGTTTTAAGGGTGCTGTATTACTTAATGGATGATGAGGTAAACAGTAAATATGAATGTATCTTTATTGCAAATTAAATATTGAAACCAGACAAAATAAATTCAGTCTCTTGAAATTAAGCTTTAAATAATCTTTTAAATCTGCAACTCATACTGTAGACCTCATTTCAATGACCTCCCTGTATTTTAAAAGGTGTTAAAACCTGTGGAGGGATACAGAGCTTTTGAGGAAATGGGTATTAGATTATAGGGCATCCTCGTAATTTGAAGGTGACAAGTCGCCTGCTTTTTCAGAAGAAAGAAACATGCTGACATGCAGAGAAACCTTTGTTTAGAGATTGCATTGAAATAATACATTGTTTTTCTCATTTAACTATCCTGAGTACAAATCAGAACAACTACATTGATTTTGACTTTTAAATTGATTGCTTTTTTTTTTTTGCTTGTACAACTTCATGCATTACGGAAGCCCTGAGCCACATGATAAAAAATGAAGGGGATAATCTCGAACGTAGTCTCTCCCCATCTTTTATTTAGTGTTTCTTCACTGCGTGAATCAGGGCTTCCGTAATGCATTAACTTGGAATGAATACTAATATTTATTTTATGAAATATTTATCTTTCTTCAGCCCTGATGTTAATAACTGCGAGTAGGCTTTTTTTTTTTTTTTTTTTTTTTACTGGCAGTAGAATTTAGAAGCAGGCCAGACGTTAGGGTCAGGCTGCTGTCTTGGGCGCCAAACAATGAGGTTGTGTAAATAATATTGTCCTGCAATTGAGACATATAGCTAAAGTGCAATCAATCAGTAAACCCTCTTGTTGGTATTTTGTGCTGCTGAGGTTTGGATACAGTGTTGAAATAATTCAAGCATTCATTGTCCTGTTCTTATCCTAGCAACCACCATAGGGACCCTGACTTTGCCTAGTGGCACTGAAAAGTTGACAAGAAAAGAAACCCCTACAGTAAAGAGAAAACCTTTGGGAAACCTTTGTCAGAATTTGTTTAGGATTTCAGTCCTACCAGGTCTACAGTATGAGTGACAGATACATGTATATTAATATTGTTTTTATCACTGAAACATTTATTTACCTTATAATAATGGGGTGTGATAGGGATTTTTCTAGGGTTTTTTTGTGCCTGATATCCTAATGAACAGTGTTTTTAGCTTTACTTGCCCAAACCTGCTGCACAAGAAACTACACCTTTGGAATTACATTTTCTATCATAGGTACTCATTTTAACAAGCAAGAATTATGGTTTTACAGGCGGAGATTGGACTCAAACCTGAGAACTTCCACTTAGAAGCTTAGCGCCGATACCACTGTACGAAAAAGCTGGGCTTCCTTGCAGGAGCAGATATGTATAAATCTTTACATTGCGTCACCTACCAGCCCTGACCTGTAACCCGTACACGTTACATTATAATGGCAATAGCAAATATTTACAGTAGATGTATCAGATGTATGTTTTTTTAATTTACTCAATCATTACTAGACCAACACTATTAAATAACTTTCAACAATATGCAGTTAGCATCATCATTGGAATGTTGTACATACATATATAATCTTGAAGACATACATGCACAGCAAACTTTTTTCCAAAAAGAGGTGCCGACCATAAGACACTTTATATATTAAAAAAGTGCTAGCAGGAATGACATATAAACAAGTCTTTTAGACTTGACTGCCCTATTTTCTATTTGCATTTTGAATAGATTTGGGGGCAATATTTTCTATTTAAATAGTTTCCTTTAAGTACAGATCTTATTGCTCATACATGATTTTCAGGGATTAGCCCTTCCCATTTCCAATAGTAAAATACACATAGGACTGTAATGCATATTTATGGCACAATATGATGGATTCAAAGTATGATTATGAATAAGAATACGAGCAATGGCACACCCCTATAACAGAATGTAATGCATTGTTAGTAAAATTGTGTATCAACTGTGATGGAAACAAGTAAAATTAGTTTAATTGATGCTACTGAACCAAAAAAATAAATAATATGTTCTATACAGCTAGATAAAAAAATGATCCTTTTACGATAAATGATGCACCGAAATGCAACAGATTTTATGAGCTGATGCAGAACACATGTCAATCAAGTCTACAGCCAAAAGTTTTGAATCACCTAGAATTTTAGTCAGTGTTTTCATCACACATTCTACGATCAAATGGTAGATCTACTGTTGATTTCAGTAAGGCAGAAAAGGAAGTCATCAGATTTTTCATTGTTTCTGGCAACAGTTTATGCACTACAGTGCAGTCTTTGGAAGGCAGTGGAATTGGGGTCCTTTTTTCTGCTGATTTTTTAAAGACACTACCTGTTGTATATTGTAGAGCTTTTGTCAAACTGTAGTTTAGGCAAGACAGAGATCATTCTGCTTTTTTTTGGTCCAAGTTTACAAGTGCTGACAAACATCTGACCCCCTGTTTTCTTTCACTTCTCTTCCAAACATCTCCTTTTCTGCGGCAGGCATGTTTAATATTTCCATCATCTTTTTAAACCATGTCTCTGGACACTGTAGATTAATTGCTTCATTACCTGACCACACTTCACGCATTCCATTCATGCATTGAAAAACTAAAATTAATTTTCCCAAGGACTGAAATATCTTTTAGGTTTTGGTGCAGCTACCTCCGGAGGGTATGTGATACTGGACTGCCATTCTGTCTGCTTTGTTATTGTTGTTGCAATAAGGAATACTTAAATTACATATCAGGGACACAGTACAGCACAGAAGTGTGTGTGTGTGTGTGTGTGTGTGTGTATATATATATATATATATATATATATATATATATATATATATATATATATATATATATATACAGCTCTGGAAAAAATTAAGAGACCACTGCAAAATTATCAGTTTCTCTGGTTTTAATATTTATAGGTATGTGTTTGGGTAAAATGAACATTTTTGTTTTATTTTATAAACTACTGACAACATTTCTCCCAAATTCCAAATAAAAATATTGTCAGTAAAATAGAGTCATTTATTTGCAGAAAATGACAACTGGTCAAAATAACAAAAAAGATGCAGTGTTGTCAGACCTTGAATAATGCAAAGAAAATAAGTTCATATTCATTTTTAAAAAACACAATACTAATGTTTTAATTTAGGAAGAGTTCAGAAATCAATATTTGGTGGAATAACCCTGATTTTCAATCACAGCTTTCATGCGTCTTGGCATGCTGTCCACCAGTCTTTCGCATTGATGTTGGATGACTTTTTGCCACTTCCGGAAGCAAAAATTAGGCTTTGTTTGATGGCTTGTGACCATCCATCTTCCTCTTGATCACATTTCAGAGGTTTTCAATGGGGTTCACGTCTGTGTGGCATGGAGCATTGTCCTGCTGGAAAAACCTTCTTTTGGCACTTAATCATCAGAGTTGGGGAACATTGTCAGAGCAAAAGGAAGCAAGTTTTTCTTCCAGGACAACCTTGTACTTGGATTGATTCATGCGTCCTTCACAAAGACAAATCTGCCCAATTCCAGCCTTGCTGAAGCACCCCCAGATCATCACCGATCTTCCACCACATTTCACAATGCTTGTGAGACACTGTGGCTTGTAGGCCTCTCTGGGTCTCCCTCTAACCATTAGACGACCAGGTGTTGGGCAAAGCTGAAAATTGCACTCATCAGAGAAGATGACCTTGCTCCAGTCCTCTACGGTCCAATCCTTATGGTCTTTTGCAAACCTCAGCCTGGCTCTTCTTTGCTTCTCATTGATGAAGGGCTTTTTTCTAGCTTTGCACGACTTCAGCCCTGCCCCTAGGAGCCTGTTTCGAACCCTCCTCGCCGTGCACTTCACCCCAGCTGCCGTTTGCCATTCTTTTTGTAGGTCACTTGATGTCATCCTACGGTTGCTGAGTGACATTGGAATGAGTTGGCGGTCATCCCGGTCAGTGGAGAGTCATTTTCGCCCTCTGCCGGTCTGTAGCTTTGTTGTCCCCAATGTGTGCTGCTTGACCTTGTTCTTACGAACTGCCATCTTTGAAATTTTAAGGATGGAAGCAACCCAACGCTCACTGTATCCATCTTCCAGTAAAGCCAGAATTGAACCCTTCTTTTCCTCACTCAAAACTTTCCTTTTCAACTCTTTGGGCATGGTCAGTAGTTATTGTTTTATTCCAAATACTTTTTAGGTACTACTAGCACTGTTTTGCCATCCAGCTAGTCCTATTGCAAGAGAATAGTGATGACCACAGGAGTGGTTTTTATACTTTTTCTCGTTAAATAAGATTTGGTTCAGGTGATCCCCTAATCAGCACCTCATTCAGTAGAATGAGGTGTGCCTGTGTTAGAATTCAACAGACACTGGAATGGAATGGCTGCCATACATGTAGAGATGCTGATTTAAGAAAAATTTGCAGTGGTCTCTTAATTTTTTCCAGAGCTGTATGTATATATCTATATATATATATATATATATATATATATATATATATATATATATATTCTATATATATATTATAACATATCAACATTTGTCCAATTTCAGTTAATTCCTTAAAGTACATTGTTTGTTCTTGGTCCACCTTCAGTCCAGGTACATGTTATATAACCAGAATGCTCAGCAAAGTTAGTTATTCACTAGAGTATTCACAAACTTTTTTTTGTTTTGTTCAGATCAAGAAAATGTATGCGATAACTCGTGACGTCATTGCATTCAACTATTTGTTCGCTAGAATCCAATTTGATTGAAACCTGTTTTTGTATGATTAGATCGCTAGAAATGTGTTTGTCTCACTTTTGGAAACATAGCTAGTATCTCGAAGACCCAACAGGAGTTGATGCATTCCATCTCCTAAACATCAAACCACAGAACAGATTGAATCCAACCAGATCAGTACTAAAACGGATTGTCTAGGCTTTACACTAACCATCGTGTACGAGCTATACCAGTCTGAATCATCATAGACATGAACCAAAGACATAATGCAAGTCACAGGGCATACAAATTAATATGCTGTCCAAAGCTACTGGCAGTCAGCCATAAAAGACAAGTGTCAGAACTCTATATTTTAAAAATAGGAAGAATCAAATTAGTTGCATGAAAAGCAGTTAAATTATTGTTTGGAGTATTTTCTAGCTTGTTTTATTTAAAAAAAAAAAAAAATATTATTAATAGATATAGATAGTATATATATATATATATCTAGATATATATATATAATAATTATTATATATATATGCCTCCTTGATTTTTCACCTATAATTGTTTACCGTTTTTTGTAACAGTCATTCACCCTTGATTTGAATGGAAATGGAAAGTTGGCCATCATCCTCTCTGTAATTCAATCTAGAATAAGGAGTCCATACATTACATAGAAATAATAAATAAAAATGGTATAATTCATTGTTGTTACTTTCCTTTTTTATTCTATTTTTTTGGCATTGTGATATAAAATTAATATTTTCTATATATACAGTGCCTATGGAAAGTCTACACCCCCTTGAACTTTTATCACATTTTGTTGTGTTAGTGCCTCAGAGTTTCATGCATTTAAATGAGGATTGTTTTCCCACTTATCTACACACCATACTCCACACTGTTAAGGGGAAAAAAGTTTTTAGTAAGAGAAAAATTATATATTAAAAATACAGAACTGAAAGATCATAATTGGATAAGTCTCTACCCCCCTGAGTTAATACTTGGTGGAACTAACAATGGCAGCAATTACAGCTGTGAGTCTGTTGGGATAGGTCTCTACCAACTTTGCACACCTAGATTTGGCAGTATTTGACCATTCTTCTTTACAAAACTGTTCAAGCTCTGTCAAGTTCCTTGGTCAGCATTGATGGACAGCAATCTTCAAGTCATGCCACAAATATTCGATTGGATTTAGGTCGGGGCTCTGACTGAGCTACTCAAGGACATTTACCTTTTTGTTCCTTAGCCACTCCAGTGTAGCTTTGCCTGTGTGCTTTGGGTCATTGTTATGCTGAAAGGTGAACTTCTGATCCTGTGCCCCTATCTATCAAGTGCCCCAATCCCTGCCGATGAGAAACATCCCCATAACATGATGCTGCCACCACCATGCTTCACAGTAGGGATGGTGTTTTTTGGGTGATGTGCTGTGTTGGGTTTGCGCCAAACATAACACTTTGCATTTTGGCCAAAAAATTCTATTTTAGTTTCAACAGACCACAAAACTTTTTGACACACAGCTACAGAATCTCCTGAGTGTTTTTCTGCAAACTTCAAATGGGATTCAAGGTGGGCTTTCTTGAGTAATGGCTTTCTTCTTCCCACCTTACCATGCAGGCCAGATTTGTGGAGTGCATTGCTGTCACATGCACACTTTGACCAGTCTTGGCCATAAAAGCCTATAGCTCTTGTAAAGTTGACATAGGCCTCTTGGTAGCCTCTCTGATCAGTCTCCTCCTTGTCTGTACAGTTTTTCATAAAAATGTTTTTAACCTGTACATTTATTATTTCACTTTCTTATCTTTACACCTATGAGGACCTTCTGAATGTGCCTTTACTTGTTATTTCTGCTTTTGATGTTTCCGTGAACTTATTTCCTGCAGCCATCACTCTTCAAATTCCCATTCAACCAGTTGGGTTGGCTCTAACACAGAGCCTGTATCCCACACAGTGATCAGATAAAGGCCACAAGTAAAGTTCTCAATGGCATATTGAAGACAAATCCCATATTTACCACCAAAGAAAACATTTTATTAGGCACAATACATTAAATCCAGGAAACATCTATGGTTGCCAGCTGCCCTCCTAATCACACTAATATTTTTTATCTTACAAACAGATCGTGAAGCAGGACTGACTACAACAATAATTCACACAACAATGCAATCACATCCAACACAGCTAAAAGACTAACACTATGCTAAAATGAGATTCTGTTAGTCAACAAATGAGAAAATATGAAATTTATATTTATAAGAAATGAAAATAACAAAAATGAATTATAAAATGTTTATTTATTATCTCTACGTAATGAATAGTTGGGTCAAGTTGATGTATCTCTCACACGTCAAACCAAATATGTATGGACTTCTTATTCTAGACTTCTTATTCTCCTTCTGTTCCAAATGCATCTTGCAAAGTTCCTGTGCTAACTGTAACATATATTCTCTCCTTGGAAAATTCTTCTCCATGCATTCTTTGTAAAGTACCCAGGAGTTGATGGCTGCTAGGTCCAATACATTGTAAAACACCTGAACAGAACACCGTCGAGAGCCAGCTTTCACGGAATTCTTCTGTGCCATCTAATCCAAAACATCAACTCCATATTTTGTTGTGTAGTAAAACTCCACAGTCTCTGGTATTTATTTTCATTAGTCCCGATGCTAATTGACTGACCAAAACAGCACAGCTGGCAAGCAGACACCAGCCTTTGAAAAGGCTGTTTGAAAAACAATAGGCTGTCAGTCATTCACTCAGGCAGAGTAGAGACTAATCTAATTCCAGCTAAACACATTGCGGATTAGCAAATAAAAATAATAAAGTAGAATACCATTCTGTAAAATCGTGATACAATTATTTTCTGTGTGGCCGTCAATTAGACTGCTCCCAGGGCTTTTAGGTATAATGTAATATATCTCCTTTATTTCTGCACTCCCACATTTCATGCTTTATGAGAATATTTAGTACATACGGACAGAAAGGTACAGGAACGGGAAACCCCATATGTGTTACATGACTGTCTTTCCTACATGTCTTTCTTACTATGCTTAGAAAAACAATTTCTGATTACTAGGCTTGCAGTAGACTTGTTGTAAGCAAACAAATCCTGTAAATTATAATAAAAATGTATAAAGCAGATATTCTCTGTCAGATGTTGCAGATGGGCTGCAAGCAAGCAGTATAAATAAAAAAAGAAAACAAGATTGTCTTATCTTGAATAATTATCAAGGCTAACAAGATATCAGGGGAATACAAAATAAAATTCAAATGTTTGACTATTTTAATTTTCTATTTATGTAATAAGATTAACATGTTTGCCAGTTTCAATTACATTATGTTACTTTTTAGTCTGTGGTTGTGCAAAAGGATCAACCTTTTTTGGTCAAATGAAAATCAATGAAATGCCTGTCTTGATGCTCAGTTTTTCACCAGTCAGCAAGCAAGAGTCTGGGTGTGTATAGCGTGACCCTGCATTTTAAGCTTTGATACCCATAACAATTTGATAGATGAATGTTTGCTTAAAAACTATCTTAACATGAATTGTGAGGGCTTAGAGACAAATGTGGTGTTGGACATGAACAGGGGGCTAATCTAACCATCATTTCGCTTAATTATTGAAAGTGTCCTGAAGTGGGGACTCTTCTGTATGTGCAGTCAATATCACACCAGTGACCTTGGTAATGCAATGAGTTTCATAGTTACACCGTGTAACAAATTATTATTTTTTTGTTCCTGGGTAGTAAGTGTTATTTCCTAATTGCTTATGCCTCAAAAGTATAGAAAATGGTTATTATTCCCCACAAACTTTGCTTTTGTGACCAGGACAGGTAAATTTAAAAATATCACTATTTCCAATGAGAAAACGGGCACTTTTGTGTCTTCGTTCACATAAAGTCAGAAAAAAACAACATATGAATCCAAATTAACATGTATTTATACTAAAGTAATACAAAAATGACTACAAAAGATTTAGAAGTGAGTAGTTTTTCAAGATTTACGATTATACTGTAAATCACTTTCATGAATCAGCCCCCAAATGTAATCTCCCTTCATGTTCACGTTATACTGTCCTTGGTAGCGACGTTCAAAGTCCAGTATATCATGGCGGAAGCGCTCGCCTTGCTCCTCCGAGTACGCTCCCATGTTCTCCTTGAATTTATCAAGATGAGCATCGAGGATATGGACTTTGAGGGACATCCTACAGCCCATTGTGCCGTAGTTCTTCACCAGAGTCTCAACCAGCTCCACATAGTTTTCGGCCTTGTGATTGCCCAGGAAGCCCCGAACCACTGCGACAAAGCTGTTCCAAGCCGCTTTCTCCTTATTAGTGAGCTTCTTGGGGAATTCATTGCACTCCAGGATCTTCTTTATCTGTGGTCCGACGAAGACACCGGCTTTGACTTTTGCCTCAGACAGCTTAGGGAAGAAGTCTTGAAGGTACTTGAAGGCTGCCGACTCCATATCTAGAGCTCTGACAAATTGTTTCATAAGGCCCAATTTGATGTGCAGTGGTGGCATCAGCACCTTCCGGGGGTCCACCAGTGGCTCCCACTTGACGTTGTTCCTCCCCACAGACAACTCGGTCCGCTGTGGCCAGTCCCGTCTGTGGTAGTGCGCCTTGGTGTCCCTGTTGTCCCAAAGGCAAAGATAGCAGGGAAACTTGGTAAAACCGCCTTGGAGACTGTAACAAAGTGCCCGCCCCTGTGTATATTATCTGTTATGTGTTGCGTGTGGTGTGTTTAATGTTGGTGTATAGTCATTGGTACACGGGATATAAACGGGTCTGTGTAACACGAGTGTTTAAAAATGTATATGTGTATTTAGGCACGAGGATTGCACAGCACTTCACGTGCAAGTAAAATGTAGTAATATGTGAGCACGGGGAATTGCACTTTATTAATTCACGTGCTGGGATTCAAGTGAATAATTAATTGGTAATTGAATCCCAGCACAATAGTATATATAGATGCACGTTGTCACATACTGGGGTTGGGTGTTCGGTGAGCGGAGAACGGGATTGGAGACGGAGGAAATTAGTAGTCGTAGTCTGTTTTCGTTTGTCTATTTATTTTGGCGTAGAGTGCCGTGTCCTGTGTTTTTCGTGTTTGTGTAAACCTTTTATTTTGTATTAAACCGGCGCCAACAGGCGTCTTCATCACTTCATTTCATCCGTCCTGTGTTTTGCGTATTTCATTACTTTTCCTGGCTCTGACGCCGCCCACTTCGGTCGTCTCTGTGACAGAGACCCATCAGGAATGCCACCATTGCAGCCTCTTGATGCCATCTCAGAAAAATGCAGATATGTATCCACTTAGGCAGCTGGAACTAAACTGAACTGGTGGGCTTAAGGCCCCTGTATTTATACTACTATTTATATTACTGGAAGTTACTTCAAGTTTACTCAGCACTGAATATATCTGGAATCTTCTGGAAAATAGGTAAATTTCAAAATATCACTGTCCTGGTCACAAAAGCAAAGTTTGTGGTGAATAATAGCTATTTTCTATACTTTTGAGGCATAAGCAATTAGGAAATAACTCTTACTACCCAGGAACCAAAAAAAAAAAAATTGTTACATGGTGTATTCGGTCAAAACATTTAATGCAGCCCATTTATTTAGCTCAGGCTTTTGCGAAGTGCAAGGAGGTAGGTCAATCAAATCAGCAAAAACATTCAAGCCTCTCTAATGCTCTTCAAATCCTGTGGCCCTGCTGTCAAACTTTCCCCTTCAAACTTAGTATCTTGGTTTCAGCAGGGTGTCTAATTTTCTTATTTACATGAAAAATATAAAAATGTTACTTTTCTGTGAACACTGATAAAAGCAAAACAATTAAACATATAACAGTTTCACAAACACAACTTCATAAGGAAATTTTCCTCAACAAAATTAAGGAGAAAATAATAATTCATATGTTACAAATATGTGTCTTTTCTCTGAGAATTACAAATTGCAATTTTACAGGAAAGCAGATTTCTACAGATGTCGTGTGTGTTAAACTCCTTCCAAGATAAATTTGAGTTTGACCCTTCAAAATAATTAAATTGGCACCAAAGACAATATAAAGTGATACTATCCACAGATCTTGTTTTAAATTTAAATGATAAACTGCTTTTTAGACAGAATGGCACCTTTTAAGTTAAGTATGTCAAATATAGCGTGGACATAGTGTTGCTGGAGATTCTTGTTTAGTAAGCCAATGGACTACCATAAAGGTCTTTAAGATTTATGGAAAAATTATAATTCTGGGAACTTAATTTTATGAACACTGAATTTAATACATAAAAAGTACTTTGAGAATCTCTTAAAATGTATGAAATCTGATTAAACAGAATGGTTAGCACTCAAAAACCATTAACAACAGGGTCAAAAAGAAATGTACAGACCCATTTCACCCACTCAATTTGACCCATTTTGGATTTAAAATGTTAATTCCTCTTCCGTTGTGAATCGTATGTGTGTGTGTCCATGTGGCAGGAAATGGCGTTGCGGGGAATCAGACCAGAAGAAAGCGCACACAGGTCAGGAAGCTGCAGTTCCAACAAAAAGACGCTGCGTGCGCCGTTTTTCATTTTAAACACAAAAATAAATAAAATGTTTAAACAAAAATAAACACTTGCTCACAGAGCACAGAAAATAAATAATTAAACAAAAATAATCACGAACACCAATAATAAGTTAAGGTCCGGCTGGGCAGTAGCCTTCTTTTTAAAAATAATTTCTCTCCTCTCGCTCTCCAGTTCCTCCTTCGAACACGCACCCAGAGTGCAGAGAGCTGCAGGTATTTCTACAGGTGACCTTCTGCACAAGTTTTGTTTCGTATTGCAAAACAATACAAAACAAAACGCACGGCGGTTCGCCGTCATCTATATACAAAGTACACAAATATAAAACAATAAGCAAATACAAAATAACACAGGGGCAGAGGGGGAGACCCTGTTCTAAAAATAAACAAACAATATGGTTAAACAGCAGGATTTTCCTACTGCCCTGCAACAGTTTGTTTTTGATTTTTCCTAAATATATGAATTAAATATCATAACAGCGTTTAATCACAAAAATGATAAACTTATAAATAATTCTCTTAGAACTGCCACGTGGGTCAATTTGACCCATGCATTACAGCACATGTTTTTTTTTTTCTATTTTCTATATTCAATTTTTTTGTAAATGCAGCAAACAAGACACGCCCCTCCTTATAATGCAGCCATCCTACCGGTAGTGTTCAATTTTATTTTTATGAGATATTAGAAACAATAATTTCGGTTTTATAGTTTTGTATGTACATATACCCAATTATACCTGTACATGGGTATATGTACATGCCAGTTTCTTTTGAAATGTGTTTTTTATTATATTTTTTCACTGTTTGTAGTCATGCTGTATAAACACTCATTTTGAAAATAAAGCCTTTTTGTTTAATTTTCCATTTCAATCCAAGGTTTCTGCGATGCAAACATTTGAGTTGTATCCGATAGTATGTCTTTCATTTTCATAACAAAGCAGTTTAACCCTTTGCCGCCTAATCAGAATTCCCATATTTGGACATGCACTTGAACATGTTGTGTTTTACTGCTTGTTGTTTGGTAACCTTAAATCAGAATTGAAAACGACAGGTTGCGGATGCAACCCCGGTTCCCTGAAAGAGAAAATAACCATCAACGTATGGGACATTGCCGTCAGGCAGTAGGGATTGGCTGAGCTTTATAGCAAAGCTGCCGATAGGCCTCTGCGCAAGCTGCCGGGTAAGCCCGCCCCCCTGGGAGCTTACTATAAGCAGCGCACAGAGACTGTCTTCCTCTTTTGCTCTTCGGGCTGAGAAGGCTTCCAGAGCGACCTCATGGGTTGATGGTTATTTTCTCTTTCAGGGATCCGGGGTTGCATCCGCAACCTATTGTTCCCTTTCAATTTGAAAATAACCATCAACTCATGGGAATAGTGTACCCAAGCCGTCGCGAGGGAGGATTCTCGGCAGTAGGACAGACTTACGTCATAACGCAGTTGCGTAGGCAATACATCTAGGCATACGCGGAGCTGCGCCTCTGCGTCTATGCTCGCAATGACACCTGTCCTGAGTGAAATAATAAACACCATACTGGCATCCTAGGGTGCCATAGGGTGTAGCACAGAAGCTCCAAACAGTGGAGCAGAGGAATCCAGGGTTTCTGTAAAACCTCATAAAAGTATGTGGTGTCAACTGGCTGCCGCGCATCAGACACCGGCACCCCTCTAAAGAGGGCCCAGGATGTCGCCATACCCCTAGTGGAATGCGCCTTCAACTGCCCTGGTGGTGGAAGGCCTGCAGACTCATAGGCTAATTTAATAGCATCCACTATCCTGGGAAAGGCGTTGTTTTGACAACGGCTGACCCAAGGTCTTAGAACCATGGCATATGAACAATTGTTCTGTGTGCCTCACAGTCGTTGTACGGTCAATATAACACCTCAATGTGCAGGGGCAGAGCATGTGTAACCGTTCTTCCTCTGGGGAAGAAAAAGGAGGAGGATGGAATGCCATCAACTCGACTGGTTGGTTCACTGGAACGGGGATATGACCTTTGGCAAAAAGGCTGGATTTGGGCGCATGGAGACATATCCACAGTGTGGAGAGGCTCAAATGGTGCCTTGGTAAGGACTTCTAGCACCACGTCAAGGCTCCATGACGGTAAACTGATCGTGCTCAGAGGTCGCAAACGTCTTACGCCTTTAAAGAACTGAGATGCCAAAAAATGGCAACCCGGTGATAATCTGTCAATGCGTACATGGCAGGATGATATGGCAGCTAAATACACTTTAAGTGTAGAGGGAGATTTCCCTTCATCTAACAGTTTCTGTAGAAACTGTAATATCACTGCCATAGGACAAGATATTGTGTCATGGTCCCCCGCCAGACAGGTGAGACTGCCATAGACAAGATTATTGTGTCATAGTATCCCCCCCAGATCACCGCTGTCCGAAAGCCCTCGAAGACGCTGACAGGTCTCCTTGCTGTTCAGGGCCACCCATAGGACATGCCCTTCGGTTTTGGGATCCAAAGCCGTCCTTGAGCCTGACATAGGTCTGGGGTTGTGGGGAAGCTCGGAACCATACAGGTCCGGCTCACTTGGCCTGAGGAGAGATCGGTCTCCTCTGTCACTTGTGAAGCTCGGGAACCATACTCTCCGAGGTCACCGTGGAGAGATCAGAATCACTGTCACTTGCTCTACCCTGACCTTCTCCTGGATAGGAGGTCCACTGTGTAATTGACTCTGCTCGGTAGGTGAACCGTACGCAGAGAGGTCAAACGCGGCTGTGCCCATAGCAACAGCCGTGCTACCATTCGGTGAATGTGGGGGAACCGTAGGCCGCCCTGGCGGTTGATATATGCCACAACCGTGGTGTTGTCCAACCGCACCAACACGTGCTTGGCTAGAAGCACTGGCAAGAAGTGCCAGAGGGCGAGGTCCACTGCTCTGAGTTCCAGAACATTGATGTGGTGACATCACAGCTCCATGTTGATTGTTTCTCTCAACCTGAACAGGGAGAGACACCGTTCCAGCGAGGCAACTATTTGTGTCGACAAGGTCGCTTTCATGGACACTGAGTCCAGATGCAACCCTACGAACTTGGTCTGTTGGCTTGGCACGAGGCAGCTCTTCCCTGAATTGACCTTCAGACTCAGCTGCTGAAGATGGTTCATAACCATCACTGTGTGCTGTGCCAGCTGCTCCTTGGACTGCACGCAGACGAGCCAGTCGTCCAGATAGTTCTGCAGTCGGACACCTTGAGCCCTCAAAGGAGCTAAAATGGCATCCATACATTTGGGAAAGGTTCAAGGAGCTAGAGACAGACCGAATGGGAGAACACAAAACTCGTACACCCTGCTCTGGAATACGAAACGCAGATACTTGCTGTGACCCGGGCAGATGGGGACATGAAAGTACGCATCTGTCAGGTCCATGGTGGTCAACCAGTCGCCTCCCCAGACTGACTGGATAATGTGCCTGTGCATAAGCATCCTGAATGCTAAACGCCATAGGTATCTATTCAGTACTCGCAGATCTAAAATAGGGCAGAACCCGCCGTCCTTTTTGGGCACTAGGAAGTATTTGGAATAGAACCCCTGGTCGATGAGAGCAGGGTCTACTTGTTGAATGGCACGCTTCCTGAGCAGTGCCTGTATCTCCGCATTCAGAGCTGAGCACTGAACTGAGCCATTCACTGCAGTTACGACCACCCCCCTGAAGGGGGGAGGCTTTAACCGGAACTGAAGGGTGTACCCGGTGGAAATGGTCTTGTGCACCCAGATGTCGTTGGCGCAATGTTGCCAGAACTGGAGCTGTGGAACAGTATAGGGGTTTGCTAATAGCTGCCTGGGTGTCTCAGGGCTGCTTTGGCTGCATACTCTCACGGGGGGCCTGGCCAGAGCCACGAGGACATGACCTTCCACCTCCTCTAGGGCGCCATTCTACTTGCCGCGGTTTTGTAAACCCAAGCCGCACTGATAAACCTGCGGGGGAGGTCTTACTACCCCTTGGTTGCACCTGCTGCTGTGGTGGTGCCTTGCGCCAAGGCTGTTCCTGGGGCCGCTTCGGCTGGAACTGCTTACCTGGCCACATCTTGGCCATTTGCTGCATCTCCTCCACTGCCGGACCAATCGTGTGTCCGGGAGTGATTGGAGCGTCCAGCAAGTGGGCCTTGTCAAGCTCCTGCACTCTGGCCTGCGAGAGCCAGAGCTGTCTTCTGGCCACCACCATCGAAGCAATGCTCCTGCCCTGAGTCCGCACGTTGAGCTGGGCCAACCTTACCAGCAGCTGGCTGACCGTGCCTAGCTCGCTTCTGAGGGCCGCAGAAGGGCACTCAGGTAGGTCTCTGATTAGCGCCACCTGGTAGACTGTCAGTAGACTGGCTACATTAGACAGTCTGACTGCCTCTGTGGCCGCACAATACCCTTTTTTAAGGTGTACTTCTGTGGTCCTGCACTGTTTATTAGGAAACGCTGGGTCCTTAGTAAGCCCAGACAGTGTCGACGTTTTCACCAATGCGGCGAACGCAGTGTCCACCGGTAGAAAGGACGCTAGGCCAGCCTCGCTGGCCCCCTGCATAGTAAAAGCAGAATCCTTGCGAGACGTCGCAGGAGCTGAGGCCGGAGTCCCCCAAGTGGACTGCACCTCTTTAACAAAGTCCGGGAATGCTGGGAGAATCCTGGACTGATGGGACTGGGCTGAAGGCGACTCAAACAGAGATCGCCGGGGAAACTCTGTCTGGGGCCAATCAATACCCAAGTGGCGGGTTGCTCTATCAACCACAGACCACATAGGGTCATCAGTGTCCATCAGCTCGGACTCGACCTGCTCCGAGTGGTGGGAGGCTACCTTGACCTCTACACTGTCCCCTTCCAGGATGTCAGAAGCATCTCTGGAGACGGCATCTATATCCCAGTCCTTCTGCGGCTGCACTGGGGGGGGAATATCCAACGGAGGTAGTGGGGGGGCCACTGGCTGGCTGGAGACAGGCCCAGTGGGCTGCTCTGGGGCTCGAGGCACTGCAGTAGCCAGAGACATAAAGAGGAACTGCTGTCCCATCATAACCTCCATGAACTGGGACATCTTAGAGGTTAATTCCACCACCTCTGACTTGTCTGTGCGTCGCCTGTCTCGACGAGGGGAACGAGAGCGTCCTCTACGTCAAGGTGACCTGGAGTGCGACCTAAACTCCCGACGAGGGCGTGCCCTAGAAGGGGAGGGGCTGCTAGCCCGAGAGCGTCTGGTGGGGGACCTCTGACCAGCCGTGATCTGGGAGGCCGGGCTCGTGGAGAGCTGCAGTCGCCCTGGCGGCGTCGCAGTGGATGACGGCGGGGCTGAGACAGTGTGGGAAGATCCCGATGAAGGGGAGTGCCCACCCACTGACTTCTTGGCCCTTTGTCGAAGGGCGTGTGTCAGAAAACCGGCACAAAGATGGCAAAAAGCCCTATCCGCCAGCACGGATGCGGCGTGCTCCGGCCTGAGACATGCCACGCACTCCTCATGAGGGTCACTGGCAGGCAGCTTTGCCTGGCAGGACATGCACCGGTGAAATCCAGACATCTTGGGCGAACACGGCACTGTAAACATTGACCAAAACGCCAAGCGTCGAGTGTCGAAAGCGTCGCGCACGTGGCGTCAAAACGCTGAGCTCACAGCGTCGAGGCGCCGAGCGCCGAACACGTGGCGGCGAAACGCCGAGCATCGAAGCACCGAGCGTCGAGCATGTGCCGTCGAAGCGCAGAGCGTCAAGCACATGGCGTCAAGCACTGCACTGTAGTGGAGCACTGCACCGAGCGCGGAGGCGCTACACCGAGCATCGAAGCGCTGACACCTCGCAGAGTGAGTACCGAGCGTCAAGACGCTAGCACAAGACGCCTAAGCGTCAGCTGACCCGCAGAGCGGAGTCGGTGGTGCTGGTACAGTGTCTTATTTGGTGTAATACCTTGGTGCTAAGGGAATTGTGCTTGGTGGTCGTCTTCTTTTGGTGAAAAAGGGATTTTTTTTTTTTATTTTTTTTTTCTGGGACGCTGCAGCAAGTGCTTGGTGTACTGTAGAAGGGACTGTAGGGCAAGCCGTACAGCTACCACGCGGTGCCGTATTCTAGAGGGCTGCAAAGCAGACTCCACACACACACGGTCTAGCCAGGCAAGACCGAGGCTGCAATATGCTCATGGCAAAAGCCAACGACGTGTGTCCTAAAATATATATATATCTGTCTGAAATAGAAATATATACAACCCAAAAACACACAATATAATAATAATATTTATAATAATATTATAAATAATAGAGGAAGACAGAGACCACAAGGTTAAACAAAAACACGATGCCAAAGCAAAGCGTGAAGGATATATATAAAGTAATATATACAATATATAACACAATTATATAATCCAATAACCAATAATAAACATAACTGAAATAAACTCGAAGAAGGGGCCAAAACCAGCTTCTCAAGCCTAAACTTTGTGAGTACAATCAGTACGAGTTCTAGTACCTACCGCTACCGATGCTGAAGACAAAAGAGGAAGAGAGTCTCTGCGCGCTGCGTATAGTAAGCTCCCAGGGGGGCGGGCTTACACAGCTCGGCAGCTCAGCCAATCCCTACTGCCTGACGGCAATGTCCCATACGTTGATGGTTATTTTCGAAAGCGGAGAATTCCCGCGTTTATAATTATAAATTATCTGAAGAGCTTTTCCAAAGGTATATATATATATATATTCTATTATATATCACTACCGATTCACCATTATAAAGAAACTATCTAATACACGAACTGCTAATATCAACCACTTTCCAAGTTAGATAGAAACAAATTATCTGGCTATTACAGTTGCGAAATTTTATGAGGATTTCAAATAAAAACACAGTTTTCAAATATTTTTTACCGTTGACATAACACGGACATAAACAAACAAGATAGCTGCTTCCGCATCCAGTGCTCAAAGAATATCATATATATTGCCAAGCTTTTTGAGATGGTACAGTAATAAAATAATGACTTGGTGGGAATTAGTGTTGGCGTAACGTTCTATGTGGAAATGGGTTTATTGTGTGACTTTTTGGAGTTGATTTGTTTGATTAATAGATTGTTTATAGACGGGTGCTTGTTTGAGACTTTGCTGCCTGCTGGGTTTGGTTGAGAGGAGGTGCAATGGATAATTGGCTGTGCCAAAAATCATCCAGTGGAGATCTATCCGGGCGACTGCAACACCATGCTACAGAGGTCAGCTGCATATACTCAGGAGGAGAGCGTTCGACAACTACGGAACCCTAAAACTGCAAGCAGCGCTTGTGAAGGCAATGCCCAGCGAAGGCCGTATGAAGCAGCAGAAGTCATCATATGAATGCCGGCCAATAAGTAGGTTAGTTTAGAGGATAGTGATCCCATGTAATGTTTAGCGAGGGTTATGTAGTGTAGTCAGTTCCTGGAGCGGGACGCCTCCTTTACAAGGCTAGCACTGACGCGCTGACAGGCCTAAATGGACCACAAAGGGTTAAAAGAGTGTGCTCCAAAAGAATCGCTCTCTTCACTTATCTGTTTTCATCTTAACTGCTCCACTCGCACATCTCCTCAATCAAAGCTGCCTCCATCGAGAAGAATTGCCTTTATCCTGCGCCATGCTTCTAAGATGACACAGGCAGGAAATTCATTTATTTGAGGAAATCACAAGGCAAAGTAAAACATTCTTTGCAACCTTTGGAAACAAACCTCATTCTTTGCAACGTTTGAAAATCTTCACCATGAGGAGTCTACATCTTGCTTTCTTTTCTTTGTTTCAATCCACTAAAATGAAGATTTGTTAAGTATATGCAAGTTTATTAAATTTCCACGCCGCATAAGAATTATATGATTAATTTGTTTAAATTGTGTGTGATGAGATATGAAATTAATCCACTGTTTGAACATATCTTGAATTCTGAATGTGATAGAATATATTAATGCTTTTCTGAACATTTTGAATATGTTTAGAATTTGGATCAAATACAGTTGTCCAGCATTATACCGACCCCCTTTACAACACCACCCTTGCATGCCGGCAGTTATTCTCTATGAACAAACATTTTTTTTACCCGTTATATCGCCACCCCACTATCCACCATCCGCCATCCACCAACTTCCCAAGCCAAGCAAAAGTAAATATGAGCATTGCAATTTACCTGATTGTAGCGCCAGTGAAATAATCATGGCCAATTAAAACAGCAAAGTTATGCTTTCCTAATTCATTATTAACTGAATGTTCATACCAATGTCATCAACACTCCCACTCCCAAAGCAAAACAGAAAGTACAAAATGGCGAGTCGACCCTACATTTAACACCAGAGCAAAAGGAAAAAAAAATCTGCATGTATCGCAAATGTTTTCTTGTCTAAGTGAGGCATATACTGTTAATCAAAGGACAATGGAGACATTCTAATGGATAAAAACAAATGGCTTATCTTGATGGAACGGGTCGATTTGTATAACATGAAAAAGGCTTGATGCAGTCTAAAATAAGTGACTTTTATAAACCACAGTAAAAAAAATATAAATAAATAAAAAGTACGGTAAGAGGTTGGTTTGTTTGTTTATGTTTTGCACAAATGAAGGTTGACTTAAACCAAAGCATCAGTTTTGTAAACAGCATAATGGGGGGGGGGGGGGTTGTACTTTTCGTTTAAAAAAAAAGTGTTTGCCTGTACTGCTTAACTTACTGTAACTGCTTAAAAAATAATTCTGTTGCGCTTAATTTGCTTTGTGAAAAAAATAGATGGGGGATAGTATTGAGCAGGCTTACAGTAGTCCCACAGATAGTAAAGTGCAAATGACCAGTACAGTTAAAAAAATAAACAAATACATGTATGCTTTGTTTTTATGGAATTGTTTGGGTGATCTGATACTAAATGAGTGTTTATTTTTTATTATTTTAAGTATAAACTGTTCCTCAGAAGTAACCATGTATGTTTCATACAGATGGGAAAAGATGACAAAACGTCACTAGTAGACCTACTGTTGTGTTTAAGAACTAGTACTATAGTTTTAAAAAAAAGAGTAATGTTTTATTAAAATGGCCTGGAGATACTGTAATTGTATAACTAAAAAAACAAAATGTTGTGTGTGTGTCTGTTTTTTTTTTCTTTTTTTACGTCACTATAACGCCACCCTCACTTATTGCCTGTTTTTGCCCATGGCCCTTACCAAGCGGTATAAAGAAGGTTGACTGTATATAGTTAATATTTTCTGAATATACTCTTCACTAATTACAAAATTAGTTATTCAGAAATCCTATGTTTATAATTTTAACCAGTGCTGAATTTGTAAAGAAGAAGGTGCCAGGGCTCAAGCAATGACAATCTGCACAAAGTAAATTAAATAAATTAAAAGCAATAAAAACATTTAAAAAAAAAAAATGTGTGTATAAATATTCTCCAGCCACAAACCCTTTGCTCGGGCTTGTTCGCTAGTCTTTGTCTGTGTTGAGACACTTCTCTGTGATATTACAAAATATTATGCTATGCCATGCTTCGTTCTCTATCCTCCTGTACCGCACCCCTCAATTCCCTGTATGCTCTAATGGTTTTATGAGCGTTTCTGATGTCAAACCTTTCGCAAGAAACTCAATCTTGTGTTCTCCATATGGTGTAGGTAGCTAACCGGGCAATGCTGTTTGTACAACAGTTTCAATTCTGTGATCAGTTTCTCATATCCAGTCTTGTCGCCAGCCTTGCCTCCAGTAGACAGCATATGAATTTGAAAATTGTCTGCTAAACTGCGAAAAAAAAACAGTTTCTGGTGAATTTTTGTGTGGCAAGGTTTTCCTTCATGCAAAGAGCACACCTTGAATCATCTCCTCTTCTATGGCTTTCTCTAACTGCACAGAATCTTACTTATATCTTGCTTTTATACCATTGCTTCAAACACCAATATTTGTCAACAGATAACTCAGTGTGCACCAATGATTGCACATTCTTGTTTTTACAATTCAAGAGATAGCTCAGACCACTCCTGCAGCATATCATATATAACGTCAAGATTACTGATGAACTGAACCGACGATAACATTGACGTGTTCCACTGTCATAAGAAACGTCTTCAGTGAAGTGCTTTTGAAGAATGGAATAAGCTTTCCAAACAGCCTCTACAGTTCTAAAGTTCGATGCACCCCTTTGAGTTTTTAACAGCCGACCTATTTTGCAAAGCTGAATGTTAAGAGCTTTCCAGATGTGCTATAAAGTGAATATAGCTTGTCTAGCAAGCTTTTAAAGTGATTTGCACCTCCAACATGTTGACTGACTGCAAGCTCTAGGTGATGTGCTGAGCTGTGCCATGCTATAATATTCAGAAACATGTCTATCAAGCTCTTCATAGCACCAGTATTGCATTCTGAAGCTCCATCACAAGGAACTGCTACCAAGAATTTGGCGAAGAAGTCTTTGGTTACGGTAAACCTTTTGGGCACAGTGACGGAAACATGAGTTCTGGTGATGAATCCTCCTCCCGACCTGTGAGGGCGCTAAAGAACGAGAGGAGAAGTATCTGGAAGGGCTGGCCTGACAGTTTGTTTCCGGGTCAGGGAAGTGGGTCAGCCTGGAAAGAAGCGCGACTCTGTTGTAAGACTGTATTGATTTGAAAGGTAAACGAGAGGCAGCTGCAAGTAATAAGGTAGCTGCAACAGTTTACCTAGATATCATGCGGGATTACATATAGGGGCCAGGGTAACGCTGATCTTTTCCTTTGTTTGGGTAACATGAGGAGAGAAGGACTGAGAGAGGAGGTCTCAGAGTGTATTGCGTGTTGTGTGTTGTCTTTGTTTGTTTATAATTGTCTGTCTTTTTCGCACCACTAGACAGTTAACGCACACCTCCGGAGCTGTTGCCACGTAAATCACTATCTGGAGCACCACTGCACAGAGCACCTGCACGTTTGAATATCACCCAGGACTGGTGACCGTGCCTTTGTTTGTGTGTGAGACTGTACTGTGTTCACCATCCCCGCGCTTTACACATTGTTGTGTACTGCCGGGGATTTATTATTTGACGGTCGCCAGACCTGGAAACAGCACAAATAAACACTTGGTCACTGAATCACTGTTGTCTGTTCATCACTCCTGCATCACATCACCGCTACACCTGTTCCCCTTACCAACCACTTTGCCACACGTGGTGTGAGATCCGGGATTATGGATCGCAACACACTGGCGGAGCTGCTGCAGGCGCTGGAGAGCAGACGGGATGCAGAGGAGAGAAGGAGGGAGAAGCGCTACACGGCGCTCATTGAACGGGTAGAGCTGGCCATGGCAGCAGTAACAACCCCTACCGTAACATCACTGATCTCGCCCCCGAAGGCTAGGGCGATGAAAATGACGGCGGAGGATGACCCAGAGGCATTCTTGGTGGAGTTTGAGCGACTGGCCACCACGGCAGGATGGCCGCGGGAGTTCTGGGCGAGCCAGGTGGGACCCTGTCTGACTGGGGAGGCTCAGGCAGCTTACCAAGCCCTGAGCAACCAGTATGCCACCGATTATGACCTTGTCAAGCAGGCTATTCTCCGCCGCCTCAACATTACAGTGGAGACTTATCGGATGCGGTTCCGGGAATTCCGGAGAGTCCCGGAGACAAGCCCCAGGGTGGTCGCAGAGCGGTTGTGCGACCACATGGTCCATTGGCTGACCCCCAACAAAAAGGGGGAAGCCATTGTGGTAGAACAATTCTGCCATGTGGTCGGCGCCGAAACGCAGGCGTGGATCCGGCGCCACAACCCAGACACCCTGGAGGAGGCGGTCAAACTGGCCGAAAACTTTGAGGACTCCCTGACGTCGGCCCGGGTCGGGATATTGTCAGACCCTGCCCTTCACAGTCACCAACCTCTCCCTCCCTCTCCTCCAACACCACCACCACCCTCGTTCCCGGCACCCAGACCTCCCAGACCGCCGACCCCGTTGGGCCCCCTTGCCTCCCCCCCATGGAGACCGAGGTTTGCCCCCAACTGGGGTAGAGGTGTTTCCCCTGCCCCGTTGCCTTACCAGCAGCAGGACAGATATGTAACCTATGCGCACTCTGTCCCCCCTCTCTGTTTCAGATGCAACCAGCCGGGACACCGTGCCAGGTCCTGCCCCGCTGCCATGGAGTGTGACGTGGCAGCGTGCAATTGGGCATCTGAAACAGGTAAGCATGGGGAAAAAGGTTGGGAGGGGCCCTGTCTGATTGACGTTGTTTTGGGAAATGTGAAGACCCACGCATTAGTGGACACAGGGTGTGAGCAAACCTTGATTAGGACAGCTCTCTTGGGCGGTGTGTCGTGGCAGCCACAAGGCCAGGTGGCCATCTCCTGTATCCATGGAGACACAGCGACATACCCCACATTAAAAGTATACTTATCGGTAGGACAGATAAAATGTCTCCTCATAGTCGGGGTGGCGGAAAGGTTGCCACACCCAGTTATTCTGGGCCGAGACTGGCCAAACTTTAAACAATTAATGCAAATAATGGCAGTCTCAGCCACACACGTAAACGTGGCAGAAAAAAAAGAAACGAATTGGTGATGTGTTTCTTTTTCATCCTGAAATGTTTTCCCCTCTTTTCCAATAAGGAGAGAAGGATCGCGAAATGGGAGGGAGTGTCTTTGAGACACGGCTGGGGTCTGGTGGGAGAGTGCTGTAATGGTAACAAACGCCAGTCAAAGGGAGTGGGAATGCAGTGTGACCAAGAGAGCGAAGTTACTGGACCGACTAGGGCAAAGGCTAGTCCAGCCCCTCTCGATGTACCGGACCTGTGGTACTCAAGCGCGGACATAGTGTGGGGCCAACATAACGACCCGTCACTAGTGCACGTTTGGGGGCAGGTCCGGTCCATTGACGGTAAGGATGTTGATGGCGCTGGGGCGCTAGTATATCCACATTTCAGTATCAAGGGGCGATTACTGTATAGGGTAAACCTAGCCGCAGGCACAGGACAGCCTGTAACACATTATTGGTTCCCCCATCTTGTCGGACCGAGGTCATGAGGCTGGCGCATGATATACCTTTTGCGGGGCACCTCGGAGCTGAGAAGACGAGGGAACGGATATTGGCTTGATTCTATTGGCTTGGTCTTCATACTGATGTGTTGAAATATGTAGCCACATGCCCAGACTGCCAGCGAGTAGTGCCGGGTCGAGTGCGCCCCGCCCCTTTGGTCCCACTGCCCATTATTTCCACTCCTTTTGAGCGCATTGCAATGGACATAATGGGCCCTTTGCTACCTTCTGACTCCGGGTACACGCATATATTAGTAGTGGTGGATTACGCAATGTGATACACGGAGGCAGTTCCATTGAGGTCCACTAGTGCAGCTGCAATAGCCACCGAGTTAGCACAGATTATGGCTAGAGTAGGGATCCCCAAGGAGATTTTGACTGATCACGGAACCGATTTTTTGTCCAATACGTTACAGCAGGTGTACAAAATATTGAAAATACGTCCCATCAGGACGTCCGTTTATCATCCACAATCAGACGGTTTGGTTGAACGCTGTAATCAGACTTTAAAGTCGATGCTGAGGCAATTCGTAACACAGGAGCAGAAACATTGGGCATCGCTTCTTCCCTACCTACTTTTTGCAGTAAGAGATGGCACCAACCATTTCTGCATGGATTTCAGAAAGGTGAACACTATTGCTAAGTTCGATGCATATCCCATGCCTCGGGTCAATGAACTTTTAGACAGACTGGGAAAAGCGAGGTTTATTTCCACTCTGGACCTGACGAATGGATACTGGCAAATCCCTTTAACCCGCAGCTTCAGAGAGAAAACCGCATTTTCAACACCAGAAGGGCTGTTCCACTTTAAAACCATGCCGTTTGGGCTACAAGGTGCGCCCGCTGCCTTTCAGAGACTGATGGACCAGGTTTTACGCCCACATCATGAATATGCAGCAGCGTATATTGATGACGTGGTGATATACAGCTCCACCTGGCGAGAGCATTTGGCTAGGGTTGCAGCCGTTCTTCAGTCTCTAAGGGCAGCCCGGCTGACAGCTAACTTGAGAAAATGTGCGTTTGCCAAAACAGAGACTCAATATATTGACTTTATTGTCATATTCTTTAACCCCTACACCACTTTGGAGAAATGGTAAATGGATGCCAAATGGAATTAAATGCTTTTTTTTAAAGTCAATTAAACATGCAAATATTTTTTATTTATTGGTTTGACAAATGCATTTTGTAGTGAGGGCGTGTAGGGCATAAATATGGTCAAAGGTGCGGTGATTTGGTAGAAAGCCAATCTGTTTCTTACTCAGGACAAGGAAGGTCAGTAAGGAAGGTCAGTATTTGGGCATTAATTATACTGCAGAACACCAGCCAGCAGGGCGCAGCTTTGGGACACCTCTGCGTTGATGAGCTGAATAGTGCACCTTTGCCAGGAAAAAGGCACCTCCTGTCCAGGAATTTCTCATTGTAGTCGGTCAGGATGAGCACCTCCTTGTTGGCTTGCTTCACAGCCTGTGTGTCTGGAGCTGTCTGTGTGTCAGTGATGAGGGGAGATGTGTGAGTATCAGTGCGTGTGGGTGTGTTTGTGTCAGTGTTCAGGGTGTCAATGTGTGTACCAGTGCTAGAGATGTCAGTGTGCCTGTGAGTGCTGTGCTGTCCCTGGGCTGCTCTGCTCTGTAATTTGTGTCGTAGTCCCTCCAGCTGTTGCTACACACTCCTCAGTTCGCTCTGCTGGTTATCTTCTCCTTCACTCTCTTCAGCTCACTTCTCAGAGCCTGGTTTTCCTGCACCATCTCCTGCACATCCCCTCTTAGCTCCTTCGCCCTGTGCTTTCTTCAGCCTGTGCACCTCATCCCTGAGCTGCTCTGACACCCTGGTCTCAGTCAAAGTCTGGCCAGGGTGTGCTCCCTGAACTCGGTGAACTCCTACTCTAGCACTGACAGGCACTTGTTCAGTGGTCTCAAGATGCTGCTGAGTTTGGGGCAGATTGGGGAACAAACATTGACATAGGTAACACTGTGCTTGGCTGGTGGGGGCAGACTGCAGGACTGTAGGCTCTGGCTCTAGCTTCTTTTTCTGCCTGCTCATTCAGTACCTGGAAACTGTTCAAACAAGTCCAGGCTGCTCTCACTGCCCAGGAACATCACTGTGCCATTGTGGTACACATTTACTGTGAGCATGGCGCCGTCTGTGTCAACGTCCTTGTATGCAGCCATCTGCCTGCCATTACAGACCCCCCCCTCTTACTGATGATGCTGTATGTGTTGCACAGTGCTGTGTGTCAGGCAGCGGGGGTGCTGTGAGTAGAACAGCAGGTTGCTCTAGAACCTTTTGGTCCCCCAGTACAGTGTAGTCTGCAATAAGGATCTCCAGGGACTTCCTCAGCACTCTGACTGTTTCTTTGCCTGAGCAGAGCGCATTCCTCAGGGTATTGTATGTTCTGCTTGGCTCTGGGGCTGCTGCTCAATGTATGATTGTATCATTTTCAGTGTCAGTTGGGGGGTCCACTTCAGTTGCCAACTGATTCAAACTGGCACTGTATTTTTTATTTTTTATTTTTTTATTTTTACTCTAGTGCAGTAAATATGCTAGTGGAAAATCTTTATTTTTTATTAATTGTTTTAATTATTATATTTTCTTTGTCTTCTCTGTAGTGTGTAGACTTTTGTCTTCCTTTCCTTACTCAGATTTATTTTTATTTTAGTGATCTCCACCTTGGAAAGTGTGCTCGTCTTTTTCTCTGTATGTTCACACAGCTTTATATCCAACTGTAAATCACAAATTAAGACACTGTAGGTAAAACACCTGTAGTTTGTTTAGGAGCTCATTTCTCTCTCTCTCTCTATCTCTCTACTGCAGGGTAAAATACGCTGTGGTGCCGTTTATTTAAACAACACAAATAAAATAAATATTTAAACACAAGAACACACTTGCTCACTGGGCGAAATAAAAGGTTCAAACAAAAACAAAAATCATGTACACATAACACCAAACAAATGATCCAGGTCAGGCTGGGCAAATCGCCTTCACTTTTCCTAGATTTGATTACGCTGTCATTTATACAAACATAAATTATAACAGCAATAATAATACACCTGCACAGGGGCGGAGGGGTACCTTGTGCTAAAATAAATAAACAATACAAAAACAAGACACCTTTTATGGCAGGGTTTTGTCCTGCCCCCTTTTCATGTACAGGGTCCAGTTCAATATTTTAAAATTTACAGGATTATTATGATCTAACACAAGGCTGTACTATAAATAATTTGGGGACATCATCTATGCATATGGAAGCGAGTGGTTTGGAATTGAAAAAAGGAAGGAAAAAGTACAAACTATTCCTGGAAAGTCTAGATGGCAGCAGGAGATTGAACTCTTAGTTAGAGAAAGGAGGCAGTTGAGGAAGCAATGAAAAAAAGCAGAACAAAGTCAGAAGGAGGGACTCAATCTGTTACAAAGGGTCATAAAAGATAAGCTTTCAACATTGCGCAGAGCTGAGCGCCTACGTAAACGCTACAAAAAGAAAGAGCGTGCGAGAACTAACTTTTATAAAGATCCATTCAAATTTGTAAAGAAGATATTCACCAGCGAGAAAAATTGCACACTAAAATCATCTAAGTTTGAGCTGGAGAGATATTTGGAGGAAACACATACAGATTCAAAAAGGCAGGAGCCTATGGCAATTCCTTCAGATATTCCACCTATCAATCCACCCGAATACCAAATGAAGGACTGTGCACCTAAGTGGAAAGAAGTAGAAAGCTGTGAAAAAAGCAAGGGCATCATCATCATCTCCAGGGCCTAATGGAGTTCCATACAGAGTGTACAAGAGTGCTTCTGGAGTTCTACGAATCCTGTGGAAATTGATGAAAGTGGCATGGGAAAAACAGGTTATACCAAGAGCATGGCGCCGAGCAGGTGGAGCCTTTATTCCAAAAGAAAAGGATTCTACAAGCATCGGTCAGTTTTGTCCTATTTTCCTATTAAACGTAGAAGGCAAGATTTTCTTCAGCATTACTGCTGTGAGATTGTCAACCTACCTATTAAAGAACTGCTTCATTGACACTTTAGTACAAAAAGCAGGTATTCCAGGTTTCCCAGCGTGCTAAGACACATCAGCGTAATCTGGCAACAAATTCAATCAGCAAAAAAGGAAAGGAAGGAGCTCCATGTGACATTCCTGAATTTGGCTAATGCATATGGTTCAGTGCCACATGAACTTCTTTGGGCAGCATTTAATTTTTTCTGCTTTTTCAGCAATTTAGTTTTTCAACTTCAGAATTCAGCACTACATGGCAATGCCTAGAAGTTGGAATAATGGCAGGATGTACCATTTCTCCACTGGCTTTTACAGTGGCAATGGAAGTAATTATTAGGGCATCAAAATGGGTAGTGGGAGGAGAGTGCTTGGCTTCTGGAATGCGATTACCACCAACTCGAGCATACACGGATGACATGACAACAATGACTACAACCGTAGCCTGCACTAATCGGTTATTGGGCAAATTAACCAATAACATTGAACGGACACGAATGCAATTCAAGCCCACTAAATCAAGGAGCATCTCTATAATTAAAGGCAAAGTAGTAGATAAAAAGATTCTAAAAAAGATTCCCAGGACTGTTTACTTGGCGCAACGACGAGGTGCTGCGATGTTTGGCCTTAGCACTGGAAGACAAGCGTAACCTGACCAATAAGTTGCCACCAGTTCCATCAAAGCATTACACACAAAAGACAATATTTCTCCATCCAGGAGAGCAACCACCAAGAAAAGGTGTTAAAACCAAGCCTCATCCAGGACAACTGGAAGCTGCTAGATACTGGAAGATGCTGGCAGATATTGGTCAATGGCTTATTTTTCCACCTGAGATTTTGCCACCACTAACCTTCGACCAGACATTGTCTTGTGGTCTGGATCAGCACGCATTGTTCATCTGGTAGAGTTAACAGTGCCATGGGAAGATGCTGTGGATGAAGCGTATGAGAGGAAGAAACTTCAATATGCTCAACTAGCAGTGAGGGTGGAGGGTCCGAGTTTACCCTGTGGAGGTGGATTGTCGAGGATTTATGGCACATTCGCACAGTGAAGAACTTATTTGAAGCAGCAGAAAGGAGCAGCAACTGGCTGTGGTTGAGACGGAAAGATTCTGGATGGAGATCTCAAGCACAATAGAAAAAAAGCAACGCTGATGTACAGGGAAGTAAGCTCGGCTGAGCTGAGTGAGGGATGGAGGGGGGTGATGCTGGGACGCCAGAATCACTGTTGAGCCCTCTTGAGGTGTCATGGGCTAGTCAACGATACACCCAGGATGGAAGGTGCCCACTTGAATACTCCAGAGATGTACCCTACTTAGCTCAATCCAGACAGTTGTCATGCCGATGCGCTGGGGAGACCGCACTGGGTTGATCCCCGGAGCCAGCATCACAACCGTTGTGTGTGCTGATGCGCTGGGGAGGCAAAATATGATGATCCCTGGAGTCAGCATTAGACTTCAGCAATCAACATCAGACAGAAGGATAGCTACATCATCAGATGGAAAACAACGGAAATGGATGGAGATGCAGATAAATCACATTAGTTTACTGCAAAGCTACGTCTTAGTTGATGCTTATCTTGGCGAGAGCCGAGTTCAAATCAGCATGAAGCTCAACATCGCCTCTCATGTAATGGAAATCTTGCTAGTAGCTGTAATCCTCAATTTGTTTTAACACAGTTTTTCATGATGACTTTCTGTTAACAAATAAGTGTTTTAAAGAAACACTTTCATTTAGCAAGCTCTCTGGCTAGTCAATATCCCTCTCGTGCCATCATACCACATTTTTGGTTTAAGAGAGGGACCCCTTTCTTTTGAAAGAGGCCCTCGAAGATCTTTCAGTGGCAAATTAATTTCTGCTGTGTGTTATTTTTCTTTTGAATGTAATAGCGTAAGACTAAAATCAAGTTAGAATAGACATTTCATGCTACTCATAAAACTTTAAGGGATAGATGTACTAAGATGGGCCAGTTGTAATGCAAACATACTGCAATTTGCAAAGTATACATTTTGTCATAGGCATTAAGAGAAAATATGTTAATGAAGAGAGCTGCAATATACTTTTATTTGTTGCATCACCTTAGCGAGATCTCTAGTATTGCAAGTGCCGTGCGGCATTTTTTAGAATAAATAATGAAAGGCAGTTTAATCCCATCAGATTCTATAAATTGATGCAATTATAAATGTCCCAATTGCCAGCAGCTTTAGTACATCTCATCAGAATATCTGAGAACCTTGATTTGCACCCAATTTTTGCGAATGTATGCAGGAACGCCCATAATTACATATTCATCTGAGGCTGAACCGCAAAGAAAAACTGCTGCCACAAAAAGTCACTAACAGTACTGCGCATGTTTAGTACATTTCACTCTAGACTTGCAACTTGTTTGCTGCTGGTTTGTGACTACTGCGACAGCTGCAACACTTTAGTACATTTACCCTTAAGTCTCCATGATTGGTTCATATGACTAAATCTAATATACTAACTTTAACCCTTTAGGACTGGGAGTGTGTTAACACAATCATACTGAAAAGGGCTTCTAGGACCACAATCAAGTACTTTTGTTTTGATGGCTTACAGGGCAAATATACTTTGCAGTACAGGCTTGACACTCATATCATTGTGTAGGGGAGGGACTGACGTTCACTTCCTGATAGTTTTTTTTTTTTCCATGTGATTGAGAGGGGAGCATTTAGTGTCTAAAGGGAAGAGAAAGTTTTGACAGCGCCAAGAGAAAAGACATCACAGTCTGCTTCAGAGAAACTTGTAAGAAAGACATGATACTACTTCATGAACTACAGTTATTAAGTACATTTTTTGTTTCCTTATTACTGATAATAATGGTATAAATAACTATTTATTTGTAAATATTTATTTTGAGAAAATTCAGAGTAGTGACCATTATTGCTTATAGAAGACCCTGAGAATAAATGTGTATTATGTCATTGCAATCACTCAGGTGAATCAATGTCTTGTAATTTGTCCAAACATGAATATTTTTCAACAAAACTTTCAAGAAGTATCGTAAGGTCATTCGGGTCATAGAATAATTGTTTTTTATACGTGTATCTCTGAGCAGAATACATAATACAAAAATACTTAACATAAAAAAAAAAAAACAGAGGACACCATTTCCAAGATGTTACTGTAAAAAATAGATTTTTAGTGAATTTTTATAAGAAGCGAGTCAAATGCAGCAAAAAACGCCTGGTCCTGGAGGAGCACCCTATTGAAAAAATGCTTGGTCATGAAAGAGAACTTCTTTGTGATTTATTTTTCAAACAGTATGTTAATTTAATAGATTTTGCCATCCAATTTATATTTTATGGGTCAAACATATCTTCTTTTTAAATATAGTTGATACAATATTTTCTAACCACGTCACAAAGATGGCCAGAGTGGGTGACGTCAGACCAGAAGCAGGAAATAAAACGACAGAGAGGTGGAGATCGGTGGAGCTGAGCGAATGGTCTCGCTCAGCATTTAATAAATAAACAGAACAGCAAAATAAAAAGGTTGTAACATACAAAAACACAGAACACGGCACTGGTAGCCAAAATAAACAGAAAAACAAAACGGACTATACAGACAAAATACGGTGAGCTTCTTTTTAACGATTATTATTATCATTATTTTTACCTCCGTCTCCAATCCTTTTCTCCACTCACCGAACACACAACCCCGAGTATGTGAAAAGCTGAGCTGCTTTTACCGAGACTCGACTGCTAGTCAATCATTCAATTGGAGTCGCGGTACAACTGCACATGAATTAATAAAGTGCAATTCCCCGTGCTCACATATTACATTTTACTTGCACGTGAAGTGCTGTGCAATCCTCATGCCTAAATACAAATATACATTTTAAACACTCGTGTTACACAGACCTGTTTATATCCCATGTACCAATGACTATACACCAACATTAAACAAACAACACGTAACATATAACAGAAAAAAAAAATCACAAACCATTAACGTGCTCCCCTGCAACATCCTGCCTCGAGTGGATTCTGAGGTATTTCACTGAAACAATGGGTATTTCATTAACGATTTAACAGTTACATAAACACCCTGATATAAATAGCAGATCTAATTTATCAGTGATTAAAGTTGATGCTTTATTCAAATGTGAGCGTTGATTTACCACTAAACATAATTTTTCAGTTTTTATTGTATTTTTTGGTGCATATTTTTAGGTATTTTTTCCTGGGCTTTCATTTTTGATATACTGTATGAAACTGGTTCCCTGAAAGAGAATGACAACCATTACCGAATGGGAATGGGAAGAGCTTCTCTGACCGTCAATCACTGAGCATATATAATAAAGCTGCCCTATCAGGGCCTTGCTGTGAGGTGGAAGTCCCTCCCACCTCCTGTTGAAGAGGGATATCCTCTCCAGTGTCAGGGGTAATAATGGTAGTGGAGAGAACTCATAGAAGAGCCCCTGTGGCCAGGGGTGAGCTAACGCGTCTACTCCCAGGGGGCCCCCGTCTCTCTCCATGGAGAACCATAGGGGGCAATGAGTGGACTCGGCTGTGGCAAAGAGGTCAACTCATGCCGGTTGAAACCTCTCCCAAATCTGTTTCACCACTTGAGGATGCAGTCTCCATTCCGAGCTGTCTGGAGCCCTTCTGGACAGGAGGTCTGCTGCCTTGTTGTCCACACCAGGGAGGTGAACCGCCCTGATGGAATGCGTTTCTGTGCATCCAGGACAGGAGTCTGTGCGCTGTGTGGTGAAGACCCGGTGAACGCAGGCCGTCTTGGTGGTTTATGTAGGTTATCACTGTAGTATTGTCCGTCCAGACCAGCACATGTTTTTGCACTAACTTGGAAATGAGATAACAGCAGGTTTACTGCTTGCAGCTCCTGGGCATTTTTGTGCGCTCGCTGCCAATGTCCCTTCCACTGACCTCTTATTCCTCTCCCATTCCAGACCACTCCCCACCCCAGGCTGGAGATGTCTGTAGTGATCACTTCCCTTCTGTGAGGGGATCTGAGGGGAGATCCTCCTTGGACTTTTCCACATTTTTTTTTGTTACAACATGGAATCAGAATGGATTTAATTAGGAGTTTTTGCCACTGATCAACACAAAAAAGTCCATAATGTCAAAGTAAAAAATAAAATCTACAAATTGTTCTAAATTAATTACAAATATAAAACAGAAAATAATTGATTGCTTAAGTATTCACCCCCTTTGCTATGACACAGCTAAATAAGCCCTGGTGCAACCAGTTGTCTTTAGAAGTCACATAATTAGTTGAATGGAGTCCACCTGTGTAAAATTAAGGTGTTTCATATGATTTCAGGTTAAATTCACCTGTCTCTGGGGGGGGTCCCACAGTTGGTTAGTACCTTTCCTAACAAAAACTACATAATGAAGACAAAGGAACATTCAAAGCACCAATCAGGGGCAGGACATAATAACATTTCCAAGGCATTGAATATCCCCCGGAGCACAGTAAAGGCCGTTATTAAGAAATGGAGAGAATATGGCACAACTGTGAATCTGTCCAGAACAGGCTATCCTCAAAAACCGAGTATCCAGGTGAGAAGAGCACCAGTCAGGGAGGCCACCAAGAGGCCTATGACAGCTCTAAAGGAGTTACAGTCTTCCACGGCTGAGCTGGGAGACACTGTGCATATGCCAAACAATAGCCCGGGTGCTTCACAAAACTGGCCTTTATGGGAGAGTGGCAAAATAAAGCCATTGTTGAAAAAACTCACATCAAATCTCGACTAGTGTTAACCAGAAGGCATGTGGGAGACTGAGACCAAGTGGAAGAAGATTCTATGGTCTGATGAGACCAAAATAGAGCTTTTTGGCCTCAATGCTAAGCATTATGTTTGGCGCAAGCCTAACACCGCACATCATCCTGAGAACACCATCCCTGCTGTGAAGCATGGTGGTGGCAGCATCATGCTATGGGGATGCTTCTCTGCGTCAGGGCCTGGAAAGCTCATGAAGATAGAGGGCAAAATGGATGCAGCAAAGTACAGAGAAATCCTGGAGGAAAACCTGCTGAAGTCTGCAAGAGACCTGGGACTTGGGATAAGATTAATCTTCCAGCAGGACAATGACCCTAAACATCCAGCCAAAGCCACACTGGAGTGGGTTAAAAACAAAAATGTCAATGTCCTGGAGTGGCCCAGTCAAAGCCCGGACCTCAATCCAATTGAGAATAAGTGGAAAGATTTGAAAATTGACGGAGGTTGAGCAATTTTGCAAAGAAGAATGGGCAAAAATTGTAGTGACAAGACGTGCAAAGCTGGTAGAGACTTATCCAAATAGACTCATTGCTGTAATTACTGCAAAAGGTGCCTATACCAAATATTGACTCAAGGGGGTGAATACGTATGCAATCAACGATTTTCTGTTTTGTATTTGCTAGAACAATTTGTAGATTTTATTTTTCACTTTGACATTATGGACTTTTGTGTTGATCAATGGCAAAAACTTCTAATTAAATCCATTTTGATTCCATGATGTAAAACAAAAAAAATGTTGAAAATTCCAAGAGGTGTGAATACTTTTGAGAGCCATTGTACTCTGACCTGTAGGAGAGCATCCTCTCTGAATAAGGCAAGTGTGGCCTCCAACGACCTAATCTTGTCTTCCGACAGTGAGGCAAGCATGCTCACAGAATTCAGTTTGATCCCCAGGAACACTGTGGACTGAGACTGTACGAAGTTGCTCTTCTGTTGATGTATTGAGAGCCTTAACTCCGTCACATGATCTCTGACCTGTTTTGTCTGCACCTCTGCATGTGCTTTTGAACGTGCGCAAACTAACCAATTGTCCAGATAGTTTAGGATCCAAATACCCCGCAGCCTGAGTGGAGCCAGTGCTGCATCCATGCACTTTGAAAATGTATGGTGTGCCAGCAAGAGGCCAAATGGCAGCACGCAAAATTCGTACGTGTTGCCTTGAAAGGGAAAGCGCAGATATTTTCTGTGCGCAGGACGGATCGGGACTTGAAAGTAGGCGTTTTGCAGGTCGATCGATGTGAACCAGTTGCCCGGTTGGACGGACTGGATGATACGCTGTGCTTCTGTTTGAGGAAGAAGTTGAGGACCCTGAGGTCCATAATTGGTCTGAAACCACTGTCCCTTTTGGGCACCAGGAAGTACCTGGAGTAAAAGCCACTGAAGGTATCTCTTGGACTTACCAAGCATACAGCGTTCTTCCTTTGAAGATTGTCGATCTCCTGTTGAAGGAGTATCCCTCTCATTGGTTCGATGGTGGTGAGGAGCACACCGTTGAAGGGTGTCAGACCTATGCGGAATTGTAGAGCATCTCCGTGTCTCATTGTCGATATCACCCAGGAGTCCTGGGTGCAGCCTTGCCATGGGTCGTTGCCGTTGGTCAGTCCAGTTGTAGGGGGGTTTGGTGGCAGGTTCAGGTGCGGTCTCCCTTGGGCTTGGGAGGGGGCAAGTTTTTCTTCCGCCCTGGCCTTGGTCTCTACCTGGAGAACCAGTGGTCCCCTGCCATTGGCTCTGCCTCTGCCTGCTTGTCTACTCTGGGGTGGAGGGCGTTGTTCAGACCCTTTTACCCCAGCAGGCTGCAAATGCCACCTTGGGCACTGACGGTAAGCCTGAAGGTGAGAAAACTTGGAGGCAACCTCCGTGGAATTGTGGGACCTCTCAAGGCTCACATCAATTGTCACCCATAATGTCTGCCCCGGTGTAATGGAGGCATCCAGTAGCACCACCTTCTCGGTCTCGACGACCTTGGCTTGCGTCCACAAATGCCGTTGAGCTGCCACCATCGCCGCCAGCAATCTCCCTGATGCCTGGCATAACTCCTCCATTAGGTCAGTCATCGCCTTTGCTAACGCCTGGAGCTCCCCTGTGTCTGCTTCTGTATCCCTTTCCTGCAGCCTCTCTGCTAACTGGTTCTGGTAGAGCACCAGTATAGCCATGGCATTCGCTGCTCGAACTGACAGAGCTGCCAATGCGTACACCTTTTTAAGCATCGCATCCATTGTCCTGCAAGGCTTGGACGGACAGGTTGGGTCCTTATCCCCCTGAAGGTGGAACCTTGCACCAATACCGTGACCGTGTCCCTGATAGTGGGGAATGTGCCTAGGCCCGCTGCTGTTCTGGAGGCTGAGGGTTCAGACGCTGGGTTGCTCCAGGAGGAGCACACCAATTCCAGGAAGTCCTGGCATAAAGAGAGGGCATGATGTGGGTGCCCTTTCTGCTGTAGGAAGCAGTTCCCCTTTCCCTCCTGTTCTGCTGGCCAGCGAATGTCCATGGCTGCAGCTGTACGCTGCATTAGTGCCTGGAACTCTTCCCTCTACAACACATGTGGCAACAGCGTTAAGGAGCCCCCCACCGTGGCCTGCCCGATGGAAGTGGTTGGGTCCGAGACATTCGATCTGGACGCTGTAAAGGACAGCTTGTCTGGGCTAGGAGGTCTAGGCCGTCTCTGTACCAGTGGTGGGAAAGGGGAGTGTGACCCAGGTGTGTGGGAAAGCTCCCTGGTCATTGTCGCGGGGGGGGGGCAGGGAGAGAGACTCTGCTGGGGAAAGGGCTGCTCTCCGTCACTTAGTTCTTCTCTAGAACTTCCTACACAGAGAACAGTCCAGCTCACCTGCCAGTGCTTTGGTCGCATGTTCTGGCCCTAAGCATCTGGCGCCTGGGCAGCTTCACCTTGCCCTGGTCACACTGGTGGAACCCAGCAAAGGACCCAATTGACAGTACTGACATGGCTTCGCAGGCGAAGCTGCTGCGTTCGGTGCCGATAGTAGCGTGGTCGGTGCCGGGGTGTAGACACTTTAAAGCGATTCACAGGTGCCGAGTCAGTCGGTGCCGGGATCGACTTCGAGGAGAGCGCTGTTGGTGCAGATTGGTCGATGCCGAGTCAATCGGCACCGATGTGTAGTGCGTCCGGTGCCGGGCTATAGACGCTTTAAAACGATTCACCGGTGCCGAATCAGTCTGTGCCGGGATCTGCGTCAAGAAGAGCGCGTTCGGTGCCGAAAGGTCGGCGCCGAGGTTGGTGCCTATGTGTAGCGCGGTCGGTGCTGGGCTGTAGGCGGCTCCGAAGATGGTCAGCCGGTGCCGAATTATTCAGTGCCGGGATCGGCGTTGAGAAGAATGCTGTCGGTGCCGAGGGTAGGCATGGTCGGTGCCGGGCTGTAGGTGGCGCCGAAGATGTTTACACCGGTGCAGAGTCAATTGGGGCTGGGTAGGCGCTGTTTTTCTCAACCTCAAAAGTCGGCGGGAAAACCAATCAGTCGGGATGGTCGCCGAGGGCAAGCGCAGCCACACTAAGAGAGCCCGAGGCTTGAGAGGGGCGTTAGGTCCGAGTTGTTTTTTTTTTTTTTTTTTTTTTTTGTGGTTGCTGTGGCCGATTAAATCGGCGTAGAGGACGGTGCCGCGAGTCTGCAGGGTCTCCTTACAGCACCAGAACAGCTCCTCACACGGTATATCAAACTACACGAGGCCTCCTGTAGTGAAAAAGAGTAATGTTCACTAGCCAATCTCGCAAGAGAGGAAAACCAGCTTTAATCAGTAAACTGACTGGAGAATCAGGCAAGAGCACTCTTAATAATTTTGCGAGCGTGATTTTACCTTGGATGTAAATAAATTTGTAGGTAAAAATCAACAAATCAGCCAAATTCGATAAAGAAAGCACAAAGCAATCTGTGACCTGTCTCAGTGAAGTGAGAGAGAAAATGGCGATGTGCTACTGTGAGGACGTCCCTCTTCAGGTGGGACTTCCCCCTCACAGCAGGGCCCTGATAGGGCAGCTTTTTCATATATGCTCAGTGATTGACTCAGAGAGGCTCTTCCCATTTCCATTCGGTAATGGTTGTCATTCAATTGAAAGGGAATTAGTGTTTTCGGTTGCTTTCCAAAATGCTTGAACATTTCTTTCTGTCAAAACATGTATAGTAAGTTGACAGTTAAGTTTCCTTTGCTGTCTTCCACAACGAAATCCCTATGGTCACAAGCACATTCTTCTGGGTTTTTGTGTGGATGCATTTTTGTACATTTTAGCACACAATTCTGTTTTAAATCCTCTGTATCTTAACTGTAATACAGCATTAAATCCCACTAACAAGTCTCCATTTCTGATTGTAATCTTGTTTTAAATCTCGCAAGCAGAGTCTCCAATAGAAATGTAGGAATGTGCTGTCACTCAGTAGTTAGGGCGGATTTAAAGTATTCAGAACAAACCAATGATAGATACAAGTCAGGAAGGTGGGACATTACCCAGCAGCACTGGGAAATGTATTTATTATTATTTTTGTATTTATTTATTTATTTTTTTGTATCGGGGGTGTTTTATATGGTTTTATCGGTTGAAACCGAAAATCAGAAGCCGTAAATAAAACCAGCCACTGATTGCTAAAATTTGATTGTCAGATGTGTTTATCAAAGTCATTATTTTATATTAAGAATGTTTAAAATAAAGAAGGTAAGCAGCAGAAAACAGGTGACAAAAATGTATTAGTGAATATCCTGTATAAAAAAGACTAAACCACCCCCTGCTGTGACTATGTCTTGAGGCATAGCAAAAGCATGGCAAAACACATTGGATAATCCTGTACAACCCTATCACACAGATAGTACATATAATACACTGCAACTATTACATAATTAGTTTGTAGGACTTATTCCCTGAATATGATAATACATGAACATGTATTAGAAATGTAACTGGATTCATTAATGAAACTGTGTGTCTTAAGAAACAGGGCAAACTGCTGTGTCTTGAGAAGGGGGCCTCTGGTTTTCAGACATACTGAACTATCTGACCTACTGGTTAGAGGACTGGCACCTGAACTGGATTAGGCTGAGTGGACAGTTGAATTATGTACAGATTATTCACACGTGCAACAACAATTGTTTTGAAGCAAGGAAGACATAAACTAGTGATGTCAGTGGAAAAAGACATTAAAACAGCAAAGGACTGGGAGTTTAAAGAGGCAAGATACACAAATGACCTCATGAAAGTAGCTACTCAGCAGAATGAGAAAGATTATAAATGTCTAAGCAAAACTGAACATTTTGCGCTCCACATCGAATGCTAAACAAGGTGCTGTCACTGTTAAACAAAGCTGCAACTCCGGGACTCTGCCTAAAAACTAAACCAAGACAGGACTGAAAACAGACCCAAGACGAAGAAGCAAGCTGCAAACGAGTCAACTACCACAAGCAACAAGTCTGAGGCCCGGCTGCAGGACTGCTTTAAAACTTACAGCAACTATTATCAGACAAAGCAGTCTGGATCTGCTGTACATCTAAAACCACAGTATCCAAAAGAAAATGTGCCCTGTTACCAGCGTAGTTAAAAGATTCAGAGAGGAGGACAGAGTGGACGGGAGCTGTTGTGGATCCTAGACTGAGGACTGAAGACTTTGTTGCACATGTTTGTTGAGTCTATTGAGAATTGAAAGCTTTGTTGCCAAGTTTGATCCAACGTGGGATTGAAGACATCGTTGCTGAGAGGAGTTTTTGTACTTGACAATTCAACAGATTGAGTTTCTAAGCCATCAGACCAACAGTCTACGCTTCAAGGAACCGTTGAGTATAATTCAGTTTGCATTTCCCTTTCATGGAACTAAATTAATTAATTGTAACACACTCACATAGAATTGAACTGTTAGTTATTTGCATGTGAAATAACTTTTATTGAAACTTCATGAAGTAACTATAAGTAATCTACCTCATATTATTATATGAAGAATTTCTTTAAAAGTAAACTTGCCATATACTTAATCTATATACTGATATATTCTAAGATTGTCTGCATCATCTCAGTTGAGGCTATGTGCTTGGATGTGGACGTGTGTGTGTGTGTGTGTGTGTGTGTGTGTGTGTGTGTGTGTGTGTGTGTGTGTGTGTGTGTGAGCAAGCTACTACGTCACATGATGCACAATTGAAACCTGTCCTAAAACAGCAGAGAAAACGAGTCAAAACATAAATACATATTGCAAAATAAAATACCACTTCTTAATGCATATATATATATATATATATATATATATATATATATATATATATATATATATATATATATATATATATATAAAACGATTGGGTGCGAATAGCCAATCAGCTTCCAGATCTAGCGGGCTTCTACTTTGCATAAATGCCCGCTGGAATGTTGAAGTTCTTAACTGTGAATTAAATTTTAAATCAATCTGCGCATACATACTGGCTTTTTCCCTTAACATTCTAATCTACAACTAATCTGATAACATAAAAAGCTATTTAAACATACTTTCTGACGCTGGTCTAGAGACAAGCGAAATCATGTCTGTGAAAGGACACTGTAATGAAAGCTCAATTTGCAGCTACTGGACAGCAAATCAACAGGGAAGACATGATTGGTCCACACTTCTGTCATCGGTTGGATCCCAAACACCCTCTCTCAAAACCAGTCAGTCAAATTGCCAACCCTGTTTCAGTTCTTTCCGCACCAAAAAATCCACTCCCTGCCTGCTTGAATGACGTCCCGCCTCCAACAATAAGTTTGAGTCTAACTCAACAAGGACTATTCAACAATTGTACATGTCCAAATAAATTAGAGTCCAGAAAGAGTAAGACCCCAATAAATAAATATGTTAGCAGTAATAATAAATAATAATAATAATAATAATAATAATAATAATAATAATAATAATAATAATAATAATAATAATAATATTTTATCTATGTCTATGTCGTTTTTCTATTCTGATTATGTTATGGACTATTTTCCTCAGCAGAATGTTACCTGCCGAAATATCATAAGTTCAAGGTAAATATAGCTTTTAAAGGCTTTTTTTTTTGTTTGCTTGTTTTTTTTTTAAGAGAAAATAAAGAAATAAATCATTTTCTAATAGTGGTGGAGCCCTCTCGATGTGGGCTCTACCATGTGGTAGACATTCGTTAGTGCCCTTGCCTTCGGCTCGGGACGTATAACTCCAGTCACGGTCATCTACCACACGGTAGAGCCCACATCGACGGGCTCTATTGCTTAAATATATTATTGTTCTTATTAATTGTTATATGTAGGCTACACTGTTAAGAACATCTGTAAAATTACAGGACAATGCAACAGTGTACTATTACCAGATTGTTTGCAGTAAATGTAAGTTGTCACTTATACAACATACTGGAAAATGTACTGACATTTACCAGTAAACGTGTGTGTATGCAAATGCTATACAAATAATCATTACTGTTCACACTATGGCAGACAGAAGCAATACTGCTATTCACATTAACAATTACAACAACGTTACAGTATTTTGATCAAATTAAAGGGTAGGACTACATCTGTGTGGCAGAGCAGGGCTCTGCCCTTGGAAATACTGGCAGGGATGGAGTTAAATTCTCCTCCCTGCCCAGGTTGATTGCCCCAGGTGGGAGTAATCAACTAATGTAATGAATCAATTATCATTTAGCCACCTGACATAAAAGGAGGCCTCTGCTTCTCATTTGGAGGAGGGAGTTGAGGAAGCAGGTTGGTGTTTTGGTGTTTTGGTGTTTTGGTGTTTTGGTGTTTTGGTGTTTTGGTGTTTTGGTGTTTTGGATCCAGTGAAGGCATTGCCCAGCCTGGAAACCTTTATTTTTGTGAGTGTATTTTTGCTTTATTTGTGTTTAAATTGCTTTGTTTTGGCCCTTGTGCCCTTTCATTTTTGTGTTTATAATAAAAATAATTTTTTTGAACTCCAGACTGTCTCTGGGCCTCTATCCACTCGCCAGCCTGCCACAATCAGGAAGCAATATTTGTTTAAGCATAAAAGATTATGTTAACTGTGCAATATTTTAAATTAAAAGTGTGTTCGTAAAGCAGCTGCTGTCACAAGCAGTGCTAGGATATAGTGTAAATAAGGTGGTGAAAACTGACAGGTTAATCATTTCTTTGTATCATTGGATATAAAACTAAAATGTAATCTGAATTCAAAAATTTTCACAGCCTGGGTATTTGCATGTATGGTTTATAAAAAAAAAATACATTAAAAAAAAAAAAACTAATACAGGTTCATGTCAGCAGCTTTCCAATGAAAATGCAACATCCTAGATTTTGAGGGGGATATAAAGATGGCTTGATAAAGTTAAGGGGAGCATGGTAATTGCGCCTATGATCTGAAGTGCCGTCGCTCTTTTTACTGGCAGGTAGACTATTGACCATTCTGAAGTAGGCAGGAAGCAAACTGGTGGAAGTTTAAATGACCTACCACTTTGATCTTTGGAAAATAGGCACGATTTCTTAGATCATGACATATTCTGCCAAATAGAAAATGACAGAATAAATGAACCAACCTAGTGCATAGATTACCTATGTTTCTTCTGCAGCTTTAGAAATTACAAAATCGGTGGGGAAAAACGGTTCTGAAAAATAGGTCAAAATAATGGAGTATAACACTATCCTCCAGTGGATCTTGTTTAAAAATAATCCCCATTGTGTCTTAATTTCAACCCATTTTGTATATCCCTTCAAAGGTTATGTTACAATAGATTGAGCTGAATAGTTATATTTGTAACCTCTCTTGTGCAAGTAGTAAGCATCAAATATCTAAGTTTCCTCTAAATTAATGGAACCTTTAAGGGATTTTTTTCTGATTATGCTTAATCTGTAATGTGATTCGACCTGTCTTCTTTTAGAAAACTTTATTCAAATATTTATTCCATCAATTTGAGAGGAAAAATTTAACTTTACAATGAGCTTATCTGCTCTGTTATAGCTTCAGTTTTTCCTTAGGCACATATCATATTTCATTGTGCATGACTGTACTGTGACAACATGACACAGACTCATTCACAAAACTTTTTAGGCTAGTGCTGTCATGTAACCCAAAGCTCTCAGCCCTTGCTTATCATTTAATTAATCAAAGCAGACATTTACATGACAAAAGACTGCATGCTCAGAGCTCCTCCTTTTAGATGATGCTTTCAAATGCCACTACTGGCTGCAAAAAATGAAGGCTGCTGTAACATGTAGCCCTGGGAGAAATCACCATTTAAAGAGTGCTTTCAAATTCATGTTCTTACCTTTATTGCTTCTTTAACATAAGCTCATTTCTTCTTATTATTATTAGTAGTCATAGTAATCATAGTCATCGTAGTAGTATTAATAATTAGTCATTTAGCAGATGCCTTTATCAAAAATGACTTAGAGACTAGGGGATGAACTATGTATAAACTACTGCTGTTGCAGAGTCACTTACAATAAGACCTCGGTTTTATGTCTCATCCAAAGGATAAAGCACCCCTTTTAATATAGTTTAAGGACGGTGAGTATTTTGATCGTCTGTACTTTATTAGTAATCACAGTGGTCATTCCAGCTGCTACAATAAAGGATAAATGAAAATGACTGTGATTACCTAGAGAGGGTTGACCTTTATAGGGACTTCAGGGTATTGTCACAGTTATCCCCACTTCACATACCAAACAACATTTTTATATCTATGGATATATTAAAGAAGATAGGCAGTCAAAAAGGTAACACATCTCGTTATCCTTGTCAAAACATATAATTAATGAAGAAACTCAGCATACTTGTGGGGGAATTATATGAACTAGGAAATTAAATTTGAACTCTGTATCACTTCTATTATTTGTGTAATTTTGTCCTTATAGCGATGCCATTTTGCCATATAGCGTCAGAATCAAATTTATGACTCAAGCCACGTGTTTAAGTTTTGCCTACATAAAATGCAATTTCTTTAAGTTCACCCGGAACAGGCTCAACTGGATTAAGACGGGGGGACTGTGGTGGTCAAGGAAAAAGCCTGAAGTCTTTGTCACGCTCCTTAACTCATTAGTGCAAATTTCTAGTGGAGAGGTACATAAATGTCTTGAAACTGCTATCGCCACCTGAGAAGCACTGATGGATGGACTTGATCTGCATCGCTGATCAAGTAAATTACAGCATTCACTCTGCCTTCCAGAGAAATCAATGAACCCAGGGTATAACAGGATAACAAGAAAACATTATGTGCTTTATTTTTCCTTTATATACAATATTACCTTTATTGTTCAGAGGCATCACACATGTCTCCTGTCTTCTCTTCTGAAACATCACTGGCAAGGCTGGTTACCAGCAGGAGAGAGACTCAGACACAGAAAGTTGCAGTTAAAGAGCTGAAGTGCATATTTATTTAAAGAAAATTAACAAAAGCAAAGGAACAAGGCATGCAGGCCAAAACAAAGGTTCAAAGAAAATAACAATACAGTTGTGGGCTGGGCATTAGCCTTCATTACAGTGTTACTACAATGTTACAACACTGTATACACGGGTAAACAACCTAACTCCCTTCATCACACACAGGTATTCTCCTTCCTTATGTAAAGGTGGCCACTCCCCAGTTAGCATTCAATTACCTAATTGGGGAATGGACACACCTGTGATTGTTGGCAGGGACAGATTTAACCCAATTCGTGCCAATCTTACACTTATTTACACGGGCAGTGTTTCTGGTAACCTTCTGGTTTTCCAAGCATGTTGCTAATAGCTGTGGCTTCATATATTATTCTCTTTACATTATGCAAGCTATTTTCCACCAAATTACTCGACACTTTAATCATGCACCCACTTGAGCAGCATTTATTATTAACAGCCCTACATTTGTATTCAGCAGCTCCTTTGTTTTATTGCCTGCTTTGACATAAGCAATCATAAACAGTGTACATAAGAACAGAAGAAAGTTTACAAACGAGAGGAGGCCATTTGGCCCATCTTGCTCATTTGGTTATTAGTAACTTATTGATTCCAGAATCTCATCAAGCAGCTTCTTGAAGGATCCCAGGGTATCGGCTTCAACAGCATTACTGGGGAGTTGATTCCAGACCCTCACGATTCTCTGTGTAAAAAAAAGTGCCTCCTATTTCCTGTTCTGAATGCCCCTTTGTCTAATCTCCATTTGTGACCCCTGGTCCTTGTTTCTTTTTTCAGGTCAAAAAAGTCCCTTGGGTCAACAATGTCAATACCTTTTAGAATTCTGAATGCTTGAATTAGGTTGCCACGTAGTCTTCTTTGTTTAAGACTGAATAGATTCAATTCTTTTAGCCTGTCTGCATATGACATGCCTGTTAAACCCGGAATAATTCTGGTCACTATTCTTTGTTCTTTTTCTAGAGCAACAATATCATTTTTGTAGCGAGGTGACCAGAACTGAAAACAATATTCAAGATGAGGTCTTACTAATGCATTGTAAAGTTTTAACATTACTTCCTTTGATTTAAATTCAACACTTTTCACAATGTATCCGAGCATCTTGTTGGCCTTTTTTATAGCTTCTCCACATTGACTAGATGAAGACATTTCTGAGTCAACAAAAACTCCTAGGTCTTTTTCAGAGAATCCTTCTTTAATTTCAGTATCTCCCGTATGATATTTATAATGCACATTTTTATTTCCTGCGTGCAGTACCTTACACTTTTCTCTATTAAATGTAATTTGCCATGTGTCTGCCCAGTTCTGAATCTTGTTTAGATCATTTTGAATGACCTTTGCTGCTGCAACAGTGTTTGCCACTCCTCCTATTTTTGTATCAACTGCGAATTTAACAAGTTTGCTTATTATACCAGAATCTAAATCATTAATGTAGATTAGGAATAGCAGAGGACCTACTACTGATCCCTGTGGTACTCCACTGGTTACCTCACTCCATTCTAAGGTTTCTCCTCTAATCAGTACTTTCTGTTTACTACATGTTAACCACTCCCTAATCCATGTACATGTGTTTCCTTGATTCTCTACTGCTTTCAGTTTGACAATTAATCTTTTATGCAGGACTTTGTCAAAAGCTTTCTGGAAATCTAAATAAACCATGTCATATGCATTGCAATTATCCATTATCGATGTTGCATCCTCAAAAAAATCAAGCATGTTAGTTAGACATGATCTCCCTTTCCTAAAACCATCTTACCATACAGGTAATTTTCCATTTTGGATCTTGTTATAGTTTCCTTAAGATTGCATTTAATAGAAGTCAGGCTTATTGGTCTGTAGTTACCTGGTTCAGTTTTGTTTCCCTTTTTGTGGATCGGTATTACGTTTGCAATTTTCCAGTCTGTCGGAGCAACACCTGTGTCAAGAGACTGTTGCATGATCTTGGTTACCGGTTTGTAAATAACTTCTTTCATTTCTTTGAGTACTATTGGGAGGATCTCATCCAGCCCAGGGGATTTGTTTATTTTAACACTTGTGCCTCGGTTATGCTAAAGTTATTTAAAACTGGATAGGAACTGGTTGACATGTGGGTCATGTTGTCCGTATCCTCCTTTGTAAAAACTTGTGAAAAGTAATCATTTCATATATTTGCTATTTTTTTTCTTCATCTATGATTTTGCCATTTGTATCTCTTAGACATTTAACCTCCTCTTTGAATGTTCTCTTGCTGTTGTAATATTGGAAAAAACATTTTGGAATTGGTTTTAGCTCCCTTAGCAATGTTCATTTCTATTTCTCTCTTGGCCTTTCTAACTTCCTTTTTGATTTGTGTTTGCAGTTCTGTGTACTCTTTCTGCGTACTTTGTTTTTGCTCTCTTCTAACGCTCTGTAAAGTGCCTTTTTTCAGTGAATATTTTTTTTAATTGATCTATTAAACCATTTTGGCAATTTAGTTTTACATTTAGAATTGTCTACTTTAGGGATGTAATTTTTTGCACCTCTAGTACTATATTTTTGAAGAACAGCCATCCTTTTTCTGTGGATGTTTTCTCTATTTTACTCCAATCTACTTCTGTTAGTCTCTGTTTCATACCTTCATAGTTTGCTTTTTTAAAATTGTAAACCTTAGCTTTAGTCATTAATTTGGGGGTTTTAAAAAGCACTTCAAATGAGACCATATAGTGGTTCTCTGACCTCCGTTTTAGTTATTCTGTCTTCGTTATTTGAAAAGACTAAATCAAGGCATGCCTCCCGGCTAGTCGGTACCTTGATAAATTGTGTTAGAAAGCAGTCATTTGTCATTTCCACTATTTCTATTTCATCCTTCGTGCTCCCAACAAGGTTTTCCCATTTTATATGGGGGAAGTTGAAATCCCCCATTGGTAAGGCTTCTCCTTGGCTACACGCATTTCTAATGTCATTGTATGGTTTAACACCTGGGCTTCAAGACTGTTTCTTATGTATAGCACTACCCCTCCACCTCTTCTGTCTTGCCTATCTTTCCTATACAGTGTATACCCACAAATATTATATTCGTAAGCATCACTCTCAGACAACCAAGTTTCTGTAACACCAATCACATCATAGTCACTTGTTAGTGCAGTAGCTTCAAGTTCGAAAATGTTGTCTCTGATACTTCTAGAATTAGAAAAATACAGATAAATACATTTAATGGTTGTCTTACCTGAGTTGTTGTCCTTGTTTTGATGCAGTCTCCCTTCTGTTTTTTTGTTGATTTCTCCCCCCTTCCTTTTTAGTTTAAATGCTTCTGAACCTGCTCGAGGATCTTTTCTCCAAGTAGACTGGTTCCCTTTTTATTTAAGTGCAGTCCATCCCACCAATATAAATAGTCCCTGTTGTAGAATGTGGATCAATGTTCAAGATAGGTGAAGCCTTCCCGTGTGCACCACATCTTCAGCCATGCGTTTAGATTAATTACTTCCAGCTGTCCATATGGTCCTTTGCACGGTGCCGGCAGTATCCCAGAAAATAACACAGTTTTTGTCTTGTCTTTTAATTTCCTTCCTAGCTCTCTGAATTTGTTTTGCAGGGATTTTGGTCTGTCTCTTCCAATGTTGTTTGTACCGATGTGGACGACTACTACCGGGTCATATATTCAATATTTTTCTTTCATATATTTTAAAACAGTGGTGAGTTCAACAGCTGTATTCTGGGGGGGGGATTCCAAATTAGTACATCATCCGAGTACCTTGCTTAGGACTTTGGAATAGGTAATTACATAATTATTAGCGCCATTTGATAGTATGGATATTTTGCTTATGTTCTTATGACTAGTAGTAGTTTTTCAAATTGTAAATATTACAGGTTCAAATTGTGCACTTCAGAACTGTAGATGCCACAAGCAGTTACAATGCAGTACATAAGACCAGAGTCCATACTGTGCATGTCTTTATTGCTAAATAAATGGATTAGTATGTGATGAATGTACTCTTTACCAACACAACAACATTGTATTCAGTAGAGTTTGTTCATATACTGGGTGATTAATAAACAACAGACCACAAGTGTGTAACTGGAATTTGAACACTGAAACTGAGTGCTGGCCGGCACGTCGTAATACTTTGATTCCAGTTAACTATGACATTTTTCAGAATTAAGGTGTGATAATTGGCCTACTTTGTAGTATTGCTCATCCTGTAATTCAGCAATGGAAGTCTTCAACCCTGAAATCTATTTTATTTACTGGCTTTTAGTTCTTATTATATTTCCATATTTTGAAACTTTACATACAGGCTCATATTTTATTTAAGTTTCAAGCAAATTCTAAAAACTAATTCAGAAGTGTAGCCTACAAATGTAATGATATAGTATTGTAATTGTTATCCCAATAAGACATTAATACAGTACCAATTAATAATAGAATGTGCACATGAAGAGTGCAAATATGTATTTAACATGAACATTTTCATTACATTCCCTCATGTATACTATATAGGTCATGTGGAAATCGAATACCACTCTGATAATTGCATACAGATAGTAGCGTAGCACTTGTGATGTTTTGTTTTTTTTTCTCACTTGGAATAAGTTGGTTTACATTTCGTCCAAAAGTATCACAGTTAAAGAAGCATTTTAAAATATTGCTAACGTGTCATGTAAATGTACACAATTTTTCTTGACAGTGCATTTCTAATCACATTTGGACTTCCTCTTCCAGATGGACCTTGGGAAAGGCAGTCAATTATGGTATGCTGTTAGGACTTACTGTTTGTTATCACTGCAGTTGAGAATTTTGACAAAGAATGAATTTGGAGCCAAAATGTGAGGGGGCCAAAAAAAAAAAAAAAAAGGATGTACACAAGCACACCACATACCATTCTCATCTAAACTTGCTTTCTCTACTCACTGGGAATGACACTTCTGGTTGATAGGCTATGTCTTCAACAAATCATGAGGCACTGGCAAGACCATGACATGAATCCCTTTCTGTGGGTCTGTGTCTAACTGCGGCAAATGCACACCAGATACATTACTTCTTTGGGAGACTGGTATTTCTGTTTCTTCTTTTATCATAGTGACTGCTATTATTAATTTGTGTGTGTGTGTGTGTGTGTGTGTGTGTGTGTGTGTGTGTGTGTGTGTGTGTGTGTGTGTGTGTGTGTGTGTTTTTAAATACAAATCAAAATGATTTATGCAGTTTGGCTTTTTTTTTTTTTTTTTAATACTGTGAGAAAACAACAGATGGCAGTGCTGAGCATCCCCATTCTTGTCAATTGGGAATCCAGAGAGAACACTGATTGGTTGCCTTAAGGCTAGTATGCAAATGAGGGAAGAAAGGAATGTTGTTGGGGGGGGCGGTAAGGAGGAGCCAATTTGCGAGTTGTGGAGTGTTTGCGCTGAGCTTACTAGCCTCTGTTTTTTTTTTTTTTTTCGTTTTTTATCAGTTAAAACTGAAAATCAGAAACCCTAACTATAACGAACTTTAGTAGAGAAAATATCGCTATGAACCATGCTGAGCTCAAACTGGTGATGACATACTGAAACAAAATAAAAATTAGAAACCAAATACCATGTTGTTGGAAGTGAGAAAATAATGAAATGTTTCACATGCTTGTATTTGTTGTACCTTTCATATAAAGCACAATACATACTGATTGCATGCCACTAGAGAACAAGTAAACCAAGGGCTGAGTTCCACTGCTTCTGGCTTTTTTTTTAAACTAGCCTCATTGTGAACTCCAAGTTATGGTAGTCAGTACGTGTTAAAAGAAAGAAGCTTTGTTTGTGCAATGCTTTGATGAACCAGTGTCTTCATTCCAGTTTACTTGGGGAAAATTGTATAGATGTTAAATGCTTGGCAGCATTAAAAAGAAAATACAAATATACTAGTCAATGGCCATCAAATTTGATTTGTAAAAAACTGGCAAGTTATCAGTTTCAAAATGAAGTAGAGAGTTGGCAGATGCTGTAATGCTGTCACTTTTCCAAAAATACACTGATGGGAAGCCCAAACTCCATTGTAAACCCATTTTAGGAACCAATTAATGAGATAAGCATCCTACAGAGGAACACATGGTCAAAATAATCTCAGTGATCAACACGCTAAACACAATCTGTTTGGTTTGAGAGCTGGATTGACAGTGACATACAATGCATTTCAGAGGAAATATTGTTTGAAAGGATGGAACAATAAATTACACCAAATCTGTTAGCTCAATTTTGAATTAAAAGTTTCATACTATAAAAAGTCTGCCTTCCACTTATCTATTTTACACCTCTAATTGTGTTTATATAACTCTTGAATTATTTGCATCCACAGCAAGGTCAGCTTTATAAAATTTAAATCAGATTGTGTTCTGCTGCAAGCTCATGTATGTCAGTTTGCATAAACCAATGCAAAACTAAATATTACTATAATAATAATAATAATAATAATAATAATAATAATAATAATAATAATAATACAACCTCCAGGGATTAAATCTGGGTCCAGTTTGTGTTTCCATATCCACCCGAATGATGTGCAAAGTCTTTTTTTTTTTTTTTTTAACACATTTATTCATTTATTTTTTTAACACATTAATTATAGATGTGTGCCCATCCCTTTAATATAAATCACTTATGAAAAAAAAAAAAAGTTTGAAAAGAAACAGCCACCTGAAGCCTTTATATAGGGTGAGTGACTAATTTTGTTATTACCATTTTAACGAAAAGTAGAACATACTGCCTTATTGAGTAGCATCGGGATTTTAAACCCAGTACATAATTGATAAAATATTGCAGTGCACTGCACAGCCTAACAGAAAATAACACAAACAGATAGGCCTACTATTCAAAGTTGAACCAACATAAGTTTAGATTTGTTTCTTACAAAACATTTTTCAGAGGTAAAATCCACTAATAACTTTAAATGATTTCAGTTCACATCATTAGCATAAAATGTCCATTGACTTAATGTGTTTAGGAATGTGTATAAAATAAACAATTTCTCAACAAAAATACTAACAGTGGAGCTGCTGCTTGCGATAGTGTGTGGTGGGGTTTGTTTTGAACTGATGTTTAAGATATCTATCCATCCATTCTAATGTGTCTCTGCAATAAAACATACATGGGAGGAAATACATTAGAAGCACCTGCCAGAACACTGTCAATATGGTGCAGACACCGTGGAAAGCCTGAGGACTGCAATTATTAGGGGATGTTAAGCTAAATCTTTTATCCAGAATGTTGTACTTTTTATTAATTTTATTTATAATTAATGAATATACAAAAATACATCTGAAGAAATATTTTCTTCAGACCCTGAGCAAATCTGGCTGTTACAGTTTTAGTACATTCAGCAAGAATTAATTGGCTATATAGGCTTGCTTTGTGTCGACAGAACTTATCAATCATTTTATACTTTGTTTTCTTGTGGTTTCAAAAGTTTTATAATGCATTGCTTCAGGTTTTTCCTTCAGTCCTTTTGAAACAACAACCTCTACCATTTGAGCTCAAGCTCACAAAGAACAGGTTATTTTAAATGTGCCTACACACTACTTACATTTACATGAATTGTATATTACTTTTGTATAACACTAAGCATTGACACCTAATATATAGTGTTTTTACACAGGACAAATACATTATTTAGTTTCACAGGGAAATAATTTGTCACAACATAATGATGTTGCTCTATAAGGAAATCATTTGTCACAATACATTGTATTTTTTTTTTTTTTTCAAATGCAATTCTTTGTTTTCTTCTCTTTTACTGGACGTGGAAAAGCCTATGGGTGCCTATGGGTGGTAGATTTTTGGTCATTAAAGAATTAACGGTGAAGACTGAGATCAGCAGTTGGCCTCTTACAGTTAACATGCCTTTAACACTTTAAAGACATACATTATTAAACATGTAAATTTAGCTGATAGGAACGTGATGTACCAACAGGTGATTTATTAAACATTAAATAGGGTCAAGTTTGAATCAGCATTTTCATAAACCTTCCTGTTTTATAAGCAAGTAGATATTAGCTATATTACAAACTCAACTAATTTCACAACTTTGAAAACTGTTGAAAAGATTGATCTCAAGACCAGCTGTATGATTTACCTTTTTTTTTTTTTTCTAAAGTGCCCTCCCCCCAAAAAAAAACCCAACAACAACAAAAAAGACTTTACAACTCCAATACTAGTTACATTTCAGTTACTTCATTTATTGAGATTGATGTGGAAAGCTATTAGTTGGCTGAAATAAATATTAGATTGTTATTCATCAATTTTAAGAATGCAAGTTCCTAGAATGTAAGGCACATATCTTTACATTATGAATCACGTGTTCTTTTGGTTACTGAATCACATTTTAGGGGATACATTGAATTAAAGTTAGACTAGACATTTAAAAAATCATGGAAACTTACCGTAGGTACCCATGATAGATGCTACTTAATTGCATCTTATTACTAAGGGACAGAAAACAGATAACAAAAGTGTAAAGGATGACAAAAATGCATTTTCTTTACTTTGTAGTAACTTCATTATTTTTTATTTTTTTTAAATCTTGCTTATAAAACAAGTACACTACGAAGCACTATAATTGTATGAGTCAAATGGCAGGAATTTGAAATGCTGAATAAATGGTGACACTTAAAAAGATTACTGAACACCTAAACCCCTCATACTGTATGCTTATTTTTCCTAATCAAAGAAACTTGCCAGGTCTACTTTCGGTACGGCCTTTAGTTATTGTAAAAAGTTTTGTGAGGTTATGTCACAAACGGGATCTTCACTGCTGAAGTCTCGTGAACATAAGGTACGGCTTTCAGACTTGTTTCTATGCAAAAAACAAACAAACAAAAAAAAAAAAAAACATAAAAAAACATAAAAAAAAAATTGGTCAATTTACACAGCTTTTTAGTGTATGAAGGAGATTTACCTACACTTTTAAGTCATACCACGTTTTGGCAGTGCACTTCCTGCAGTGTGAGCAATGCGAGTGGTATGCATGTGCTACGTCACATTCTCACACAATGTAGAGAGAATTTGGAGTTTCTAAACTGCATGGAAACCCCTCCATTCAGACCGATTACTTTGAACACAATAATTCTGTGTCTGTACAGAGTTTTAGAAATGTTCCACAATTAAATCAAGAAACCATTCATAGATTGTCAGGCAATTAAAGTTGATGGCAGAAACAATCTTTGAAGAGGCTGGAAATCAATGTAAATTAGGAGCGCCAATGTCCCATTGTCTTAAGTTGTTTTCTCTTTTGTTGACATTCTAGCTTGTCAATGCTAATTAGCTATGTAATTCTGTGAAGTGTGAAGTGCTTTAATTGCAATATAATGCAGAAGTCCTACTGATTTTGTTTGTTTAACAAATTATTTTAAAATGTAAAGTTTACTTTAGTGGTTGCTGACACAGTTTCAAGTTTGTGTACTACCACTTACAGCAAACATGTTTAGCTTTACAGTGGGTTTAGTCTTACCAAATATCCAATACGATTCCATGATTCTGATGGGGCTTTTCTAATTTATGTTCGGTAGTAAGTTTCAAAGTAAAATTTACTTCATTTCTAAGAGTTTGTTTTCTATGGGTATGGTACAGTCTTAACATTCTAAATATACTACACAGTTTTTCATATATATATATATATATGTATGTATGTATTTTGGCAGATTGCGTGAAAAAATATGTATAACAAAAAGAAAGTAATTAATTAGACAACACCCTCCAAACAAAGTTTTCTGAAAAGTCATAAACATTTACCATGACTAATCCTCCTCCATATATAGCGGGCTTTTCAACATTCCAGGGCTGGATATTCACCATGTCTCCAGACCCTAGCACAGTATAATCAAGGCAGGATCTGCATTTGTTAGTGAGAGGACTGGCTTCCCTAGCCCTTATCAAATATTCCTGGAGGTATGGGAAAGTCAGAGGTATACGGATTAAGGCTCTTCTGCAAACCCAACCATCTGTGTAGAAATTGTAACTCCTGCACATTTTTTAAGTAATTTCTCAATTCTGTAGCGTTTGTGGCAGACTCGAAGACAGCTCATCTGAAAAAAAAAATCTCTCTCACTCCCTCCCTCTCTGGTATTGGGACACCAGCCTTGAAACCCACTCACACTCCTTGCATACCAAATATCTTTATACCTTTAGAGGTGGGATGATTATTGTCCATTAACCCAACTCAGAACCATTGTCTACTACAAGCCTTGGTTTCCTTGTATATTGTAAATATTAGTCCCCTCTTCAAAAATAGACAACAGTTTGGTAATTTTAAGATAAAAAAAGTTATATAATTTATTATTTAACAATGAGCATTGAAAGTGTGCATATTTTTAACACTTTAACCACCGAGATTTCGAACTAGATACAATCGCCGCACCTGCAAAATGTGCGGCTCCATTTTAAAACGGCTTCGATATGAAAATGAAAAACAAGCAATCGGATAAACTTAATATTTTTATTTCTGAACATCATACATAACATTTTCAGAGCAGAAACTCTGTATTTACATTGAAAATTAAACTTTTTTATTTTTTTCAAAAAGACCATGAAACATGAACATAAACATGAAAAAGTGTAATAAAATACTTTACCCAATAAACTTCTGTGTGAACAAGTGTAGAAAGCTGCATGAACATATAGCATTATAAAACATAAATAACTAGTTAGAAAAATAGCATAACACAAAAATATAACCTAACTTATGCAAAGTGAAAGCATTTTGAGTGAAACAGAGTTCAAAGGCTCTGTCTGTCTGTTCAGACAGCTTTCACAGTACAATCTACGCAGAAAACATGCTTTTCAACTGTACCAGTGCGTTTGCCGCAGACAGCCTTTTCACAACGGGCGCAGACAACAAAATTTCTGTTTTTATTGCATTTAGCAACCTGGCATTGTCTTTTATTTTGTGTGCCAGTGGGCGCAGCGCTGGCTGAAGGTTGAGGGGCATTTGTCAGCCGGTTTTCGTGTCTTTTATCAAAATGTTTCTGCAGCTGCAAAATTAAGTTCCTCCGAGTGATTGTATTGCCGGTGCACTCCTTGTACAAAACCAAGGTGTTGATGGCTGCCAGGTCCAAAACATTATAAAAAACAGCCACAGGCTACCAGCGATTATCACCATTGATCCAGTAAATTCACACCATATTTTGTTGCATTGTAAAATGCAACCATCTCTAGCTTTCATTTACCATCAGTCCCGATGGTCAATGATTTGTGGAGAGAGCTTAGAATAAGCACTTTTTTTTTTACACCTTTACACACTCAGGGTGGCATAGTCGTTCTGCTTGAGGAGTGTAGAGGAGGGGGGTCGTACGGCTTGATTAGTTGGTAGTAACTCTATTCAGAGGACAGGCAGACCAGAAAAAAGTAGCATAGCTATATCACACTGTATTGTGATTCAATGTGTATACTTTGTGACAACTGCTAACACAATAATAATAATAATAATAATAATAATAATAATAATAATAATAATAATAATAATAATGTTTCAGAACTCGACAGGAGTATATAATATGTTCTTTCACAATGACTGATTTTATTACAAAGCCCAGACTAAATTGTCGCTACATTGTACTGATTCCAATAGGCCGCATAAACTGTGGGTCTGGCAGTTGAAGAAGCAAGTGCTTATAACTTATTCATTTTTATGATTCTGCAGCTGAAACACCGTATGGGTATTTACTTCAAATATTCAGTAACACTTAAGAATGGACATGCAGAAGATATTCACATATGCAGAGATATTTAAATGTAATATGGAATGGAAGATGTAATTGGAATGTATTCACTGACATGTACCTGTTTAATTAGTTAATTTGCCACATGGTTGCTGATCATTAGACATAATGAATTAAATTGCAGACTATGTAGGTGCCGCAGTTGTCTTTCTGACACGAGGCATGTACTGGGCAGAATAAATTCGATTCCTTCATAAGTATTATCAATTTGTTTAATTAAGCCATACCCAAACTGTAACCATGGATATATCTCTTTGCTTGAATATTATTAGATGTATATCTTTTGTCAGCCAATGTTACCATGGTTTCAGGCCCACCACAGGAAATATGTCAAGTGAAAAGCAATTGAGAAAAATGAAGAAAAAGAATGCTTTTAATAAAGTAATCAACATTGACATGTGATTTGAATTCTCTTTCTCACACACACACATATATAGAATGTTGGGCATGTTTCTACTGTTGTAACTATATAGACTGGTGAAGACGAGATAGGCACATAGATTAGAAGATAACATATGCTGTGCTAAAAGAGCCTACCAAATGATGTAAAGCACATACGTAAACCTATGTCACATTCAAACTGGAACTACAGCAGCTGTAATTACAGAACTAATGTCTCTGTGTTTAAAAAAAAAAAATGAAATTCTAACTGTGATTTTCAAACATGAAATATAGGTTCCATTATAAAAGTAAAATATTTGGTTTTATAATTCCAGTAATAAGTTCAGCAATTCAATTTATGACATTTGCCATTGGAATTCAGCACATCTGAAGCTTGTGATACACATTTTAGTTTTGTTTTGAACGTTCATGGTCAGCCCTAATCTTTACAGTTACTAATCAGTACTGACTGCACCAAAGCTCATAATAACATTATCTTGCAAAAACAACACATTTAAAATACTGGTTTAAACATAACACATAATGAGTTTAAACATCATTCAAATTAGTCCATTGATCATTATCTACATTTATCAAACCATATGATTCCATTAGCATTTAGGTAATAAAGCTGAATAGTCAAAACCTCAAGGGTACCAAATGATAAGACCTTGTTAAATTGTTTATCTAAGAAGTGGTTTCCGGTTACTTACCACTGCAAGTAAAATACCTAATTAAAACATATAATAAACTGATGCCTTTAACTCAGGATACAGTCTTTATTATATATCATCATCACCTTCAGCCTTTTTCAATCCAAGGCCTCCCCAAAATTCTTCCACAAAAGCCTGTATGTTGCGTCTCTCATCCATGTTGCTCCGGCGTGTTTCCTAATTTCATCTTGCCATCGTCCTGGAGGTCTTTTTCTTGGTCACTTTATATCGCTTGGGATCCAGTCTAATATCCCCTTGGTCCAGAGATGGTCTGTTCTTTTCACTTATATAATAACATTGCATACTTCTGTTTGCACTGTTATCCATTCCTTACTCTTTTTGTTATTTCCAGCATGCATCTTTCCATACTCCGTTGAGTCTTATGTCATTTTGGAGTCATTTTTGCATTGAGAATCCAGGTTTCTCATCCGGAAGTTAACACTGGCAGCACACACTGGTCGAAGACTTTCCTCTTGAGGCATAAGGGTAGTTTCCCTTTCAGAACCATGCTTAATCTTCCAAAGGCACACAAGCCCATTTTCACTTTTCTGTTGATTTTGCACATTTGGTTCTCCAAGTATATGTAGTTATTTACTTCTTCAAGCTTGATCCCATTGACTTCAATTGCATGTGGAGTGGTATGTTTATTGAGCATGACTTGAGTCTTCTTCAGGTTGATTTCAAGCCTGTTTTGAAACTAGCCTCATGTAGTTCTTGTATTCCTGTTTGTAATTGTTCTGGGCACGTTGTAAATATTAGGAAGTCATCAGCAAATCGTAGGTGATTCAAGTAGGCGGCGTTGAACTTCCAACACTTATTTTCCCAATCCAGTGTTTTGAAAATATCTTTTAGGGTGGCCGTGAAGAGCTTTGGGGAAATTATATCTCCTTGACAAATTCCTTTTTCAATCTTGATTTTGTCACTGTTTTTATGGAGTCTTACTCTGGATGTTGTGTATGTTTTCTCAATTCCTTGTTTTTTCAGAGAGCTTAATACAGATCTTGTTTAAACAGAGTTAAAGGCTTTATCATTGTCAATGAATCCCAAGCAAAGTGGTAGTTTGTACTCGTTGCTGGTTTGAATCACTTGCCGTACAACTTGAAGACGCTAAATCCACTCCTGAATGCTGCTTGCTCATTTGGTTGTGCCAAGTCAAATCTATAACAAAAATATTGTCAATGTAACAAAAACAAGTTAGAAAAACATAACAGCCATTTAAAGGGGTGATATCAAACACAAAAGTCCAAGTTAGGAGAAGCAATTAGACCAATCTTGTCAAGCATCAAGCAAATAGGCACAATTGGAAAGGTGCTGGGGCCCAACAGTCACACAATTCTTGCTTCTAACTTGCCGCCTTTTTTGTCAACTTTATATTTCCACTATATCACTCCACTTGAAATGCTCTTTGTATGACTTGAAGTGACTGACACACACACACACTGAGGCACACAGACACTGACACAGACACACACTGAGACACACAAATACACATATGCACAGACACACACACTCTGCGACACACAGTCCGAGACACACAAACTGACATACACACACAAAGACACACACACACTACAACACACAGTCTCAGTGTGTGTGTGTGTGTGTCTCAGCCACTTCAAGTCATACAAAGAGCATTTCAAGTGGAGCGATAAAGTGGAGTGAAGCGATCAAAACAAGGTGCCAAGTTAGAAGCAAGAATTGTGTGAATCTTGGGCCCCAGCACCTTTCCAGTTGTGCCTATTTGCTTGATGCTTGACAAGATTGGTCTAATTGCTTCTCATAACTTGGACTTTTGTGTTTGATACCACCCCTTTAAACGGCTGTTACGTTTTTCTAACTTGTTATTTTATATTGACAATGTTTTTGTTATAGATATCACTTCTTTTTTTACTTGATCAAATAACGAATAAAGTGAGGGAAAGCTATTCGAGAATGTGTACGGTAAATAGACAGACAGTAATAAGAGAAAAGAGTTGAAAGTAAAATAATGGTAGAAGGGAATTTTGGACAATATTGAAAGTGTAAACCTTGTATTGTTTTAGTTGCAAATGTACATCCATGAGTGGTGAAAACAATATGTCTGTTTTCATAGGTATTGATATATTGATATTTACGTAGGTACAAAACAAGTGTTATGAATGGTTAAAAGGTACAGATGCATGTCAGTGCTAAAGGGTAGTATACTAACACATATTAAAACCCATTATTCTCCTTGTTATAGAGGTGTTATGAAGTTAGGCCAATGTAAGAAATTTGTAAAGCATTCAATCTCTTGCTAAAAGGCCATGTCCATTTCCTTTGCATTTGTTGGCCATGGTTTGACTTGAATGAGTGCATCATTCGCATGTCTCCATTTTCCAGTAGCACCCACAGCAAGAAAAGACACATAGTCTCCTGCAGTAACACCCTGTCCTTGGTGTATGACAATGGAAGATAACTGGTTGTTCATGTTGTCCACAGTAATTTTGCTCTTCTGCACAGCAGTAAACTTGGCATTGTGCCGCTATGTAACGGTACTGTCTGGTTTGCACTGCAATCATTCTTCCTGTTGTCTGAATATGTTCACTTATTGTGAATGAAACCATACAAGATAGTTCAGGAGAAATTTCAGACAATTTGGTGAGAAACTCTGCAACATCTTGCTGCTCACCTCTATTGATGGGTTCTCCTAAGAAGTGACAAATATCCCTAGTAGTTAGAGATACAGTCAATGGCAAGTAATCATAATGGTAAACAAAGCTCCTGATAGCCTCTTGTTGAATGTGTTTTAATGAATTCTTCAGAGGCTGCAAGTGAAGAAGGAACTGCTGTTGCATTTGCATAGCATGAGGTGAAGTTAGGGTTGCTCAAGCCTATGGATGTGTAAGTGCAAGTGTTCTCTTAGAAGACTGAGGCTTTTGCTGTTGCTGAACGTTAGTGATGGCTTGGTGAATGAAAAGTACATGTTGCATGTTGGTCTCCTACAAGCTTATCAACTTACGGCAATAAATCCCTCTGAGCCTATTGTACTCTGCAACTGCAGTTTGAGGTGCCTTAATGCAGACGGAGTCAAATAGTTGATAAGGAGTCTTACCCTGGTATTTGTGAATGATGACTGAATGAGCACCAATGACTGGGAAGTGCTCTCTAAACAATGTAGACTTTGTCCATGATTTCAAACTTTGTGCGTAAACATTCCAATTATGGGTGACTCCATTGTTAAATGAGATGGTTATGACCATACTTGTGTTTTCCAGATAGTAGGAAACAGCTTGAAGCTTCTCTTTTGCCCCGTTGATGAGGCTAGTGGCAATGTCAATGTTCTTGCGAAGCACCAGTTTACAGCCTAGTTTGACTCGTATGGTAGTTTCCAGTCCAGCTGTGCGACTGCAGTCAGCCTTGTAGGCATTCATTTTTGTCAGCACATTTCTCTGGAAGTTAAAAGGGCAGTCCACAGTCCATAAGATGAATGTCCTGTCCAGGCATATGATCAAGCATGGCAGTCTAGATCTGGTTCCAGGCATCCACAGTAGGCATGACACAGGTTGTGCCATCGGGATGAAATAGCTAGGTGGCTATTTTTTTTTAATTGAGACGGAGAAAACCACTTCAGAAAGCACAGCAGAATCTGCCAGAACTGACGGACGCTGTATCTACTATAGATACTAATGACAGGAAAAAAAATACAAAAGGAAAACAAGGGAAACGCAGATCTTTTAAAAAAAGCTGGGAGTCTTTGTATAAATGGATTTTATATTTTTAAACACTGCAATAATAGTTCTGCTTATGAAGCATTTGATAGAACAGGCGAGTTATTTGCACTGTGCAGAAACTTATTTTCTCCCATTGGGCTTGAGCCCCACAGCACTCACGGAATCACTGCTTGTGCACCTATTATCTGTGATTAAAGCCTGGATTTCAAACAAACTGATTACCGCTTACCAATACTGTACTGCTATAAGAAAAGTGTGTTTTTAAAAAAGTAATTTCCGCTTTCAATCACTTGAAATATGCTGAAGATAATGTAAACAACACCAAGCTACAGACAGGTCCCAAGCTTTAAACGTGTGTGATGGAAGTTTTATCTCTCAACTTCCTGCAGGGCAGAGATTCAGCAAGACAACAAGTTTGAGCAATTAAGTTTAATAGTTAAAGTTTGCAAACCTGAGAACAATCTCAACACATGCAGATGTTAGGAAACCGAGCAAAGTTCTGAGCTCTGCAGAGCTTGTATGCATAATATATACCTTGTAACCTATAGTTATTGCGAGCCAATCACAGAAGCTTAATTCAATATTAGCAGAGAGCAACAACTCGGAAGATTAAGATGAGACCAATCATAACAGCTTATTCTAATTACAAACTCCCCTGAAACAAAACAGAGTTAGTGACATTTCTTATGAACAGTCACAGAAAGCACCTGCTAGCACTTATTCTATTAAAACAGTGACATTTCTTTGAAATGTCACGGATGCGGTTGCCAACGGTTTTCCAACTGGCGTATGAGCCACCTGCTTTTCAGCAGACGAGAAGAAGTCATAACAGCATAAACAAACTGGAGCATAAACAAATACAAATATCAAATAAAAGCATAATCAAATACAACTACTATATTGTTACTTATTATAATTCTAGCAAGCACTTCTGATACCATGACCATCTCTGTCTTGTCACGTAGGCTTCTTGCGGCTACAGAAAGAGAAGTCATAACTATATTTGGGCATTCCTGTCCTACTTAGACACTCGTCACTCAACAATAACAGGATGTAGGTGAAGGTTAAGAGGGGGAGAGGTGTCTAAACTGCTAAAAGTGTATTTCTTAATTTTAAACATTATAAAAAATAAACTTCAAACTTCTTATTACATTGCTGTGATCCCTTTTTAAGTCACACAGGCTAAGCAAACCCATGTACAGACAGCTCAGAGGTTAATACATAAATTGCATAAGATGTAATTTTCCCACCACACGTGTTACCGTTTATAAATAAGAACTTAACTTTATTATGACTATTGTGTTATTATGTTTTAAGCAACATACTACGATAGTGTTCATTATGGTAATTGTTTGTTTACTAGTTTTAAAATGTTTAGTAAAACATGACCTATTTTTTGACATCGTTAGTACAACCGGACCCCTTTGCGAACGACATCTTCAGTCTGGGTCATAACCAAGTATAAATCTCCACATTTTTGTAAAACGACTTTACACATTTCTAAATTCGTTTCAGTAAATTCAAATGATAAACTTCAAATCCCATGCAGAAGGAGAGCACAAACAGAAAACACCAATATGTGAGGTTGGCATTGCAAGGGAGATGACGGGAGGTTTCACAGTAATGATCGAGTGACAGTTTTCGAAGCCTTATTTGTGAATGCCTTATTTGTGAAAAAGACAGCGCTTATTGGAATATAAAGGATATGTAACCTATACTTACATAAAAACACGAAAAGATTAAACCACCCCCTGCTGTGACTATGTCTTGAGGCATGGCAAAACACAACGGATAATCCTGTACAACCCTATCACACAGAGTTTTTTATATGGTTTTATCGGTTGAAACCAAAAATCAGAAGCCGTAAATAAAACCAGCCACCGATTGCTAAAATTTGATTGTCAGATGTGTTTATCAAAGTCATTATTTTATATTAAGAATGTTTAAAATAAAGAAGGTAAGCAGCAGAAAACAGGTGACAAAAATGTATTAGTGAATATCCTGTATAAAAAAGACTAAACCACCCCCTGCTGTGACTATGTCTTGAGGCATAGCAAAAGCATGGCAAAACACATTGAATAATCCTGTACAACCCTATCACACAGATAGTACATATAATACACTGCAACTATTACATAATTAGTTTGTAGGACTTATTCCCTGAATATGATAATACATGAACATGTATTAGAAATGTAACTGGATTTATTAATGAAACTGTGTGTCTTAAGAAACAGGGCAAACTGCTGTGTCTTGAGAAGGGGGCCTCTGGTTTTCAGACATACTGAACTATCTGACCTACTGGTTAGAGGACTGGCACCTGAACTGGATTAGGCTGAGTGGACAGTTGAATTATGTACAGATTATTCACACGTGCAACAACAATCATTTTGAAGCAAGGAAGACAAACTAGTGATGTCCAGTGGAAAAAGACATTAAAACAGCAAACGACTGGGAGTTTAAAGAGGCAAGATACACAAATTACCTCATGAAAGTAGCTACTCAGCAGAATGAGAAAGATTATAAATGTCTAAGCAAAACTGAACATTTTGCGCTCCACTTCGAATGCTAAACAAGGTGCTGTCGCTGTTAAGCAAAGCTGCAACTCCGGGATGAAGAAGCAAGCTGCAAACGAGTCAACTACCACAAGCAACAAGTCTGAGGCCCGGCTGCAGGACTGCTTTAAAACTTACAGTAACTGTTATCAGACAAAGCAGTCTGGATCTGCTGTATATCTAAAACCACAGTATCCAAAAGAAAATGTGCCCTGTTACCTGCGTAGTTAAAAGATTCAGAGAGGAGGACAGAGTGGACGGGAGCTGTTGTGGATCCTATACTGAGGACTGAACATGTTTGTTGAGTCTATTGAGAATTGAAAGCTTTGTTGCAAAGTTTGATCCAACGTGGGATTGAAGACATTGTTGCTGAGAGGGGAGTTTTTGTACTTGACAATGCAACAGATTGAGTTTCTAAGCCATCAGACCAACAGTCTACGCTTCAAGGAACCGTTGAGTATAATTCAGTTTGCATTTTCCTTTCATGGAACTAAATTAATTAATTGCAACACATTCACATATAATTGAACTGTTAGTTATTTAGTTTGCACACTTTGCATGTGAAATAACTTTTATTGAAACTTCATGAAGTAACTATAAGTAATCTACCTCATATTATTATATGAAGAATTTCTTTAAAAGTAAACTTGCCATATACTTAATCTATATACTGATATATTCTAAGATTGTCTGCATCATCTCAGTTGAGGCTATGCGCTTGGATGTGAACGTGTGTGTGTGTGTGTGTGTGTGTGTGTGTGTGTGTGTGTGTGTGTGTGTGTGTTTGTGTGTGAGCAAGCTACTACGTCATATGATGCACAATTGAAACCTGTCCTAAAACAGCAGAGAAAACGAGTCAAAACATAAACACATATCGCAAAATAAAATACCAGTTCTTATTGTGGAGCTGCGTTTGCGCCATATAAAAATGACACAAACCCATAAAATCCCACTAACCTATTCAGTGCACTGATATCCACAGTAAGCCTTATCATTAGAAGAGCAATTACATTCAGAGTTTTACTTGTTTAGACTGTCTCCAACTTGCAGCTGCTGCTTTTAATAATTCTAAAATAAAACCAAACAAAAAGACACTGCTTATTGGAATATAAAGTATATGTAACCTATACTGTACATAAAAACACGAAACGTTTGCAAATAATAATATAACTTTTAAATAAAAACAGTTCAGCCTCTGTAATTTCACTAAGTCCAGATTTAGGCTTCTTCCAGTTCAGAACGCAGTAATTCCCTGTCACAACAGTCCATGAGCTCATTGAATGTTTTAGTTTAAGGCGTTTTTAAATATAGCAAACTGTCTTTCTCAACTCCTGGTTTTAGTTACCCAACTCCTTAAGCTGTGGCTCCTGGACTTCCCTGCCAGCTAACACTGTCTCTGGAACCTTCCTAGCTTTCCTTTGGGGTGCTTGATAAACTTAGCTGAGTTTGGTTGGTTTCATTTGTCTCTTTGACTGTGTCTCCCGCTCTGCGCTGCTTGAATGCTGAATCAGGAAGAGAGCGTGCATTCACACACGCAATCCTTTTGTGCTGGTAAACTGACCTCTGCCCTGTAGGGGGTGGAGCCAGAAGAATAATTAAAATAGCAGTCCCTTTCATTTTAAACAAATAAATGTAATGCAGCTAATCTTTTAGCCACCGGTATAACTTCTCTGAGCACTTTATGTCGGGTTTTTTTTGCATAGCTGTTTTTTTTTTTTTTTTTTTTTTTTTGGGGGGGTGGGGGGGGTCAAGGTATGTGATTTATAAGGACAATAAAATGGTATTCTTTTCTGAATGTACATTACATCTTTTCATCTACAATCAGTAACACAATTGGGGAAAAACAGCTAGTTTACTTATTATTATATATACATATTTTTACTACCATTTTGTCTGTAGCAGGGGAGCGGAGCGGAGTGAAAGAAAGAGCGGAGGAGAGGGGCGGATATTATTAGCGGTAAACGAAATTGTCACCGCTTCGTACCGCTCACATTTACTGAACACAACACAGATGCTCGCCGTTAAAATACATCGTCTTTAACACAGGATTTGCACATCACAGGAGAGTGGAAGTGAGTAAACTGTGTTTCCCTTATATGAGAAGTGGGTAAACAATATATTGCCCAAATTCAAAGTGGGTAAACGGTGTTTACCTGCATATACCCTCGACGTACACCACTGAGTAAAACTCCAAAGAAAAGTTTAAAAGTACCTGGTATTGCAAGGCAGTCTCCTATCCAAATACTAAACATGTACGCATATTATTATTAGTTTTTTTTGTTTTGTTTTGTTTTTGTTTTTTTTGACATACATTACCCATTTATACAGTCAGAGTTTTAACTGGACCAGCAGCAATGTGTCCTACAGCTGTGATTGAACTCTTAACCCTCCAGTCAGGAGCAAAGTGCTCTAACCACTACTCGTTGTATCACTAAATCTCGGCAGTTTCCGACAAGTTTTTCTAATCTATATATATATATATATATATATATATATATATATATATATATATATATATATATATATATATATAAACCTTATACTTTTAATATAGGTATATGCATTTCTACCTAGAACCGCCAAAATAATTCATTTTGACGGCGTGTTACAATACATGCTTTTGTCAATATAACCTACACTACGCTATGTTGTATATGTATACAAGTCTGTTTGTTATCTCTCCCTCCGCTGAGTTTACAGCAGTATGTATTTGAATAAACTATTGCTCTTGAAGTTTAGATATGTGTTATCCAAATCTCTATTGTAATCTTACCAATTCCTTGGAAAACTGCCGTCTGGCTGTCTACTTGAGCAGATAGTCTGCTGTCTTATAATATTACTATTACAAGAATATTTCGAGAAATCTTGATATTTTTGCGTTTTGATTTGACAGCAACTACAGATATATTGGCAGAGGGAACTTGTAACGACTTCACTGAAAACAGCATTGTCTGTTTCAAGCTAAACATAAAACAATACATCGACAAGCAGCTGTTTCCGACAAAAGCACGTTGTCGGTGGACACAATACAAGTCAAACAAGCCTGTCAAAGTTGGGATCAGGTTTTGGCTGGCAGCGGATGAAACTCGACAAGCTGGGCACAGACTGGGTGGCAAAGTGTTTATAACCGTGGCTATAACCGTGCTTAGGAAAAGGGATAAATGTCACCAATGACAATTTTTATTTCACTGTAATTAAGAAAACAGTTGAAGAAAAAAAAAAAACAAACAACCTGGTTGGAACAGTAAACAAAACATCTGTGCAAAACTTAGTTCTCAGTGAAAGCAATCATCGGTGTCGAGTTGCTGTATTTTACAATGTACTGGACATGGCAGCCGTCAAATCCTTCGTTTGTACAATGTATGCACAGAGGAAAATATAATCTTACGATGCCAGCCACGGAGCTTTGGCAGAAACATTTCGATCAGAAAGCTACAAAGCGGTAGGGAAACGCAGCTCAACCTGGATACAGTGCGCGTCAAGTGACACACGCAACAGAAAACAAAGACAAGTAACTAAATGCAATAAAAATAAAATGTGTGATATCTGTGCCCAGTGTGAAAGAGCAGTATGTGCATAATGCACACAACAAGTTGATAAGCGTTACATCTGTGTGGATTGCGCTAATATGGGGGCCACTTTGAAGTTTGATGTTTCCTTGAATGCCCATTCCTGTTACACAATGTGAACAGTTATTTCCTTTTTTATAAGCAATGATTTCGATTTTACAGTTCTGTATGTAGGACTACATATAACCAGTTTACAGCTGGTTACACAATATTTTCTTTTGAAATGTTTATTTTATTAGTTTTCATTTTTTTAAGTCGTGCAGTAGGCTAATGTGGAAAAAAAAAAAAAAAAAGTCTTATGTTATTTTTGTAAATAATTACTTTGTTTTATCGTTTTGTATGTACATATATCAGTTTACAAATGTTTATACAATATCTTCTTTTGAAATGTTTATTTTTTATAGTTTTTAAATTGTTTACGTCATGCATTCTATGCGCGAATTTCGAAAATGTTTGTTTTTTCATTTAAATACGGTGTTTATGCTATACAGATGTTAGATATGATGTTCATAAATAAATATTTTGAGTTGTCGCTGACACTGTGCTCGTCAAGCAAATCATGCTGCAAGTTCAAATCACGGTAATTCTTTTTTTAAATGTTTTTTTTTTTTTTTTTTTTTCTGCGATGTGTGCTGTTTTAAAACATAAATACATTGTTCAATATAAATTGGTGTGGATATCACACTGCTTGCGTTCCCTGGTTTATTTTGACATTGACCAACATGTGGAATCACATGATTGGTAGATGTCCAGTTATTTAGCATTTCTGTTTGAATAATCGCTACACACTCTTAAAAAAGTAAACAGAAGAGGAAGGAGAATAACAATTTTACCTTAGTTTGACGACTTATATCTCATTGTGTAAAACAGGTATTTATGTTTTTTTTTTTTTTCACATTTGATGTAAGAAAGTTTCAGACTTTTAGTACTGATACAGATGGTAATTCTAAGTGATTTAGTTTTGCAGCTGCAACATGGCGAAAACAGCAAAACTCTTCGAGCTGTATAGAGACCACCGGTAGTTTCAAACAAGTTTTTCGAACTTGTACGAGGAACTACCATTCCTCTGAATTTCTCTTGATGTCTGTTAGTGAGTAAAAAAATTGTAGATTACAGGAAGTAATCTAATAGGTCTGTAGTTCCCTTTCAATTCGAAGATGGCCACCAAACATAGTTATGGGATACACTCCTGCCTATTGATAGGTGTCACTGAGCTCCTATATCAAAGCTGCTGATAGGCCCCCTTCCCACAGGGACCTCCTCAGTCACGCCTCCTGAGGGTACTTAACCATCACACAGGGAAAGGACCACCCTCTTTCGCTTCTTACATTGGTAAGGTAAGACCACTGTGTTGAGCAGTGAGCCCTGTCTTCTTCTAAATAGTGTTGCGTAAGCCACTGCTAGTTCCCTTGTACTTTGTGATGAAAGCTGGCATCACGCTTTCCCGGAATCTTTTTATTCTATTTCTGACTATCAGTACCTACGCGCTTTGCGTGTCAGGCTGCTTTTTTCTGTAAATATCATTGTTAGGAATTGTGTGTTTTTTACCCTTTTTTACTTTAGAGAGCACTATTACTCCACGGGACCGGGCTTCCCCTGTTCCTGTTGTCGAGTTTGCTCACCAGCCGCCTGCGGGCCGCAGTTGTGCATTGTTTTGATTGTAGTTGAACCCGTCCTCGTACTCGTGTAGAGCACTATCTGCTCCGCAGCTGCTTTCGCCGGGCCGGCCATATACTCCTCACCGAGGCTTCCCTCATTGTTGAGTTGAGACATAAACGGGCTGCACGGGCCTTCACTTTGGTGTAGGCCGCTCAATCAATAGACAGAGTGCTCTCCCCCATCTGTCCTGTAATATTGAACTGGTTTTTGTATTTTAATAATAACTGTTGTGTGTGTAAGTCAATCGCCTGCCGCAGCTTTGGCCCTGTCCCCCTGTTGTACGCTACGCGATGCTCAGGTGTGACCACGCTCTGCCGTGTTCTGCTGTAGAGTTGACTCTGCTGGACTGCCTACTCGGTGCGCTGTTTTTAATTGGGTGTGTATATATGTGTTTTCTTTACTGCCTTGCAGTTTAAAGAGAAAATGGCGTATGATTTCTACCGGGATCCAGCTTTGCTGCGCCCGCTTTTGAGTTGAATCTGCCAGCTTGTATCAGCCCGCCATGGTGACTGTGATTTTACACTCACAATTGTTGTTGGGTACATATGCTTTTCTTTACTGCCTTGCTTTGAAAAGAGAAGGTAGCGGTGTGATTGCTCTGCCGGGACCCACCTCTGCTGTGTTCCTGTTGTTGAGTTGAATCCGCCAGCTTTTTCAGCCCCCCTAATCGGCGCGCTGTTTATAAAACAAAACAGTCACATGCTCTGCCATGCTGACCTGTTATTTTACATCCCTTGTACATGTACATCCCTGGTCGGGCCGCAGGACGTCCCTGCATATCAACATGTTGGAGCTGCAAGTGGTGTTCTTTGCCCTCCAGTACTTTCTACCCGTGGTGCAGAACAGACATGTGCTGATCTGCACAATCAACACATCAGTGGTGGCATATGTCAACCACCAGGGTGGCCTTCGGTCACCAGGGTTGCACCGTCTAGCCTTCAGGCTGCTGATTTGGGCCCAACAGAACTTGCTGTCCCTTCGTGTGATGCATGTTCCAGATGTGGAGAATCGAGTGGCAGATCTCCTCTCGAGGGAGGGTCCGCACCCATCGGAGTGGCGTCTCTACCCTCAGGTGGTGGAGCACATTTGGGAACGTTTCGCGAAGGCGCAGGTCGATCTCTTCGCCTCGGTGGAGACTACACACTGCCCTTTATGGTACTCCCTCCACTGCTGCGGCGGTCCACTCAGTGTCGACGCCCTAGCCCACGCATGGCCCTGAGCGCTCCTTTACACGTTCCCGCCTCTGCCATTGCTCCCGGCCTTTCTCGAGAAGGTCCAGTCAGAGATGGCGTCAGTTCTCCTTGTGGCTCCCAGGTGGCCCAGGAGAATCTGGTTTTCATCCATGTGCCAGCTATTTAACGGCCCACCCTGGGAAATCCCACTTCGCCGGGATCTTCAGTCAGACGAGAGGCACAGCTAGGGGTCTGGCCTCTGAAAGGGACCACTGGTCAGCCTTAGGGCTTTCAGATGCGGTCGTGGGTACGCTGCAGAATGCTAGGGCATATTCCACTAGGTCACTGTATGCCTGTAAGTGGAAACGGTTTAAAGATTGGTGCCGTTCTAACGGACATGATCCAATCTCCTGTCCCATGCCCGCCATCTTGCAGTTTCTGCAAGATCTGCTTGAGGCTGGTAAATCACTTTCCACACTGAAGATTTACCTAGTGACTATTTCTGCTTGTCATGCCCCATTGACTCTGTGTCCCCGGGTGCGCATTTTGTAGCTACCCGATTTCTCCAAGGTGCTCAGCAATTAATGGAGCCTTGAGATTGTAATGGAGGTTCTCACGCAGGCTCCATTTGAGCCTGTATACTCTATCGAGTTGAAGCACCTGTCCATGAAGACAGCCTTTCACTTGGCTATCACCTCCACAAAGCGTGTTAGTGAGCTGCAGGTGCTATCTGTGCATAGCTCCCATGCGTATTTGGGATAATGGTAGCAGAGTGTCACTGCGTGCAAACCATCCTTTTACTCCCAAGGTGGTTACAGCCTTCCACATGAAACAGTCCATGGAACTGGAGTCCTTCCATCCTCCTCCGTTTGCGATGGAGAGGGTAGAAAATTGACCCTTCTCTGCCCAGTTCAGGCATTGCGATGTTATGTGGGTGATTCCCATAACGATGTTTGGTGGTCATCTTCAAATTGAAAGGGAACGCTAGTTTACCTACCGTAAACTTGGTTCCCTGAAAGAGAATATGGTCACCAACCGCAAGGTCGCTTCAGTTGACATCACGGTTTCATCGTGAAAGAGGGTGGTCCTTCCCCTCTGTGACGATTAAGTACACCTGGGAGTCGGGACCGAGGAGGCAGCTTTGATATAAGAGCTCAGTGACACCTACCAATAGGCAGGAGTGTATCCCATAATGATGTTTGGTGGCCATCTTCTCTTTCAGGGAACCAGGTTTACGTTAGGTAAACTAGCGTTCTTGAGGTCTTTATCGTCTTTCTTGTGTAAAAGTATCACTGATTTGTTGTCCAGTCATTTGGCACTTTATTTTGCTTAACATTTTGCTTAATCTGTAAAAAATAGGCAGCTGTATTTTTGTCATTTCTTCACCTCCTTCTTTCACGATGTCAATCATTATGCTTGATAGCACGCTTCACTCCTTCTAGTAGAATGTCTGGAACTTCTTTCTCGGTTGCATTTTTTTCTGTCTTGTCTTTGTCATCTGCTACATTGCTCTTTTCATCTTGATATCATTTTCTGTAAAAGTATTGAATCTTAAAAATTAATTTGCGGTTCTTGATGACAGTCCCAAACTCTTGTTTGATGGCTAAAATCAGTTTTTTTCCTGATGATTAGTCTTTGTTTTGCTTTCTTCATTCTTTGGTTGTTTGATGTTCTGTAGCTTTCACTACCAACCTACAGCTGAACAACCATATATAGTAATGCACTTTCTTACTATCTTGCAGAGATCAATGTATTCAATCATTGACTTCAGAGCTGCTGTTTATTTCATTTCTCTTCTTTTCCTTCTGAGCTATTTTGTCTCAAGTGATTTGCTGGTCGCATTTTGTACTCTGTGTTCCAGTGATGTTTTTTTGCAGTTTCTGCAGTTATTTTGTTTACATCAATAGCTTAATCTTTTTGCAAATCTTGAAAAGCACTGAATCTATTCTTCAGTTCCAGTTGAAACACCAGGATTTGCTTCTGGAGCATTTCTACTTTGATTGTGTTGGATTTCGTCATCACAAGTTCCACTCTCTCCAGATCTGTGTTTAGGTGTATCTTGCAACTTCTGTAGTTACTTCCTGTGTTAAAATTGTTTAACACTGAGACATCTTGTATGGTGTGCTTCTTGTTGGTGAGAATGTAGTCAATTTCATTCTTCACTCTGTTTGGTCCTCTCCATGCCCATTTCCTGGAAGAAGGTGTTCATGTTGAATAAGGTCTTTTTCTCTGCAAATTCAACTAGTCTGTCACCCCTCTTGTTTCTGTCACCATGTCCAAATTTGCTGACCGAATTCTTGTCCTCTTGCTATGCTCCTCCTCTTCTAATTTTCGTGTAGTTTTTGTACTTCTTCATAAAAATCTTTGATTCCTTCATCCGAGTATCTTGTTGTTGGTGCATATACTTTGATGACCTGAAGTTCATACTTCTTTGAAACTTTCACTATCAGTCTTGTGGACCTCTCTGACGCGCTGTCAATCTTTACTACGTTATTCTTGATTCTCTTGTGGACAATGAATCCAATGCCTCCTGTTCGTCCATCTGTATTGCCTTGGTAGAAGAGAAGATGTCCACTCTTAAGTTCTAGTAGTCTTTGGTTTTTCGCTATACTTCGCTTAGTCCTATGATGACCAGCCTGATTCTTCCAAGTTCTTCTTCCAACTGTCTTGCTTCACCTGAAAGAGATCTGCAGTTGTACATGGCCAGGGTCAGTGTTCTGTGGCAGCCTAAAATCATCACCTGGTGATTCTTACCACCCTCTGCCTTCATGCCTAATTGGCCGCTGCCTTTAATTTTTATGGGAAATGTATTAGATCAAAGCAAGCAGGAAATGATAGTATGCTTTTTCCTATGTCATCCATAACCTGGCTTTCCATATTTGTTAAGGTTATATACCCAGAAGAATCTCTTTTGTATTCTATCTATCAGTTCATCGAGAACATAATCTGTATGTCATACATGACAGCCCATGGGCTCCTCCATCATAAGCTAAATATTTTTCTTTCATTATTTTCCTATATTATTCTGGAGGCCTTGAGAAGGCAGCCATCAATTCAATGGGATTTGTTGTACAACACAAAAGTAACATATCTATTATGAATGTTTAAAGCACAGCAACAGTGCAATGTGTTTGTAAACTGAATATAATAGACTCTGGACACTTGAATACCCTCCATACTGAACTAAAATGTGACTGAATTACAGGTGAAAACCATATCCTTCATTAATAAAGTGAATAGCATATCACAGAGCACCGATTCAGGTAATTTATAGTTCTCCCTTTGGGTTTTTGTATTTGTAGCTATATGCCCCTTTGTCCCAGAGTCAACTTTTATAATGTATAATACATTATTTTATTGGTTTAATATCTAAAAAATTATCACATAGTAAATATATGTCATTCATCTTGGTAAATCCTATTTTTGTAAGGTTCTTCAGTGACAGATATGCACAATTACTTCATGTTAAAAAATGGATCAGAGATTTCCTTTAACTGAATTGGTCAGTTTGGGTTCTGTAACCGCTAGTAGTGGACCCAGAATATAATGGGTGTGCTGAGATGTTAAAATCACATTCCATTTAGACTTGCTCATTACCAAATCCATAAACCAGTCAGTAGCTTCTCTCTTGTTTCTCCTTTTGCAGTGCTGCTTTTAAATGTTTTATTGTATGCATTTCACTTTGCAGAGAGCTGTATGATAGAGAATTTATGAAAGCTCCAGGAAGAAAAAGAATATGGTCATCTGTAACAGGATGGCGTGTGTGTTGACGTCAGACCAGAAGAAATACACAGTACTGCGAGATGAAATGATAAATGAATGTGCTGCTGCGCGGTTTATTATTTGAAAATAAAATGGTTGTACAAAAAACAGGACACGGCACTTGACGTCAAAATAACTAGACAAACAAAACAGTCTAACACTTAAACAAACAGTGTAACAACAGACAAACACGGTGAGTCAAAACAACAGTTATATATTTACTTTCTGTTTAGTTTTCTTGTTTTTAATTCTCCACACCTGTTCTCCTCTCACTGAACACACAACCCTGAGTGAGTGAACACATGCTGCTTTTATGCAGCTGTACCTAGACTCCATTGCTAATCAATTACTCAATTGGAATCTCGGTACAACTGCATGTGAATAAGAGCAATTTCCCATTCTCACTTATTATTACATTTTACCTGCACATGAAGTGCTGTGCAATCCTCGTGCCTTAATACAAATATACATTTTAAATCACTCGTGTTACACAGACTCATTTATATCCATTGCACCAATACCTATACTCCAACATTAACACACCACACGCAACATATAACACAAAATACACACTGGACGGGGCACATTGCTACACCATCATATATGCATTTTTATGACTGTCTCATCTAATAAAAATAAGGAACAAGGAAAGCACCCGAAAACTGCTTTCAGTTAGCCTTGCGCTAAATCGTATTTATTTGTAAAATTTTAAGTAGCACTTCCTACAATGTCCTGTGGTTTACAAATGACCACAGTTACATTTATGTTGGACTTGCTATTATGCTTGATGAGAGGTGACGTAACACATAGCAGCATTTATGAAATGTAAAGGAGAAGGAAATGATTGCATACAGCACAAAGGCCCTGCAAGCACTGAGCCCTTAAAAATGAAACTTGAAAAGTATCAAGCCTAGTTCTGTAGCACGTGTATTCTGTGCATTGAACCCATCGCTTAAAGATCCATTTGCTTCATATAGGCTGAGCTGTATACCCCACAGACTATCAGTTTTTGTCCTGTTACCATTATATGTAGGGAACTAAATCTTTGTAACTTTTCTTATATAGCTAATATAGTCTCTGTTAGTTAAAGCCTTGAGAATCTACATGACAGTCTTGTTCAATGACGTTAACTAGCATGGGATTTTGTTTCATCCATAATAGATATCATCAATAATAATAATACGAATAAAACGTTATCAAGCTTTAGAAATTTCCCAAATCAATGCTGCATACTAATTTAGTTCACTGTTCTTGGCATTATTGGCCATTTGGAAATTCTGCTCGATGTCCTGAATTGATTTAAAGTACTGTATTTACTTTGAAAATGTTACAATGAGAAAGTACAGAGAATATAAGAATTAAGCTAACAGATTTGTAATTCTACTTTTAGATTCATAGTAGTGTAAGGCCGTGGGTTACCTTTGGTTCTCAGGGATCCATAGCGTGGACAAAAGAAGTCCAGGCTTGATCTTGCTTACATTCCTGGTCAGTTTTTATTGAACAGTGACTCCGATATACAGGCTTAGCAACAGTAAAAACACACAAAGCAATCGGTCAGCAGATAGTGTATAAACTGTGGTATGACTACAGTAATAAAATAATAAAAGTACTGGGATGCAGTCGGGAACGATCTGCCCTCTACCACGTCTCCCGCACAACCCCAACTCCTCCTCCTTTTCTCCCAGCATTCTCTCTCCTCTCTCCAGCTACAGGAGCTGTTAAGGTACAAAATAATATAGGTACACTAACAAAATATTGTAATTACTGCTAGCTTCAATATAACTGCTCAGAGTAGGTACACTATACTACTGTTGCTGCACATACAGTATCTTATAGGATCTTATAGGATCTAGAAGGTCAGGGATATCAAGACATAATAAGCACACTTACCTTACATGTAAAATAGCCTAAAAGTGCAAAATGAAATGGTGGACACATGCAAGAAGATGTTCTCGTTTGAGTTTTTTTTTTTTTTTTTCTTGTGTGTGTGGGGACCTGTATCTGCTGCTTACAGTTGGTTTACTGGATGAGATGATGCAAAGATGAAATTGACTAGACAGCAGAGTCAGAAGAAACCTGCTGATCTTCATGGAATATATATATAATATACCATAAAACTTCAATTAAATGCCTCCGGCGTTTATTTTAAATTTTTCTCAGCAGATTCCTAGCTTCACATGCTTCAACACTACCATGTCTTTATCAGGAAGACACAATGTAGTGTCAAAACGCATTGTTTGTTTGTTTTTATAATCATGCTTTTAAATTAATAAAGAGATTTTTTTTGAAGAAAATAAACGGCAGGAGTTAAAATAATTAATCCTTCTGAAGCAAGATGACAAGAGTGCGACCATGAATGTCTCTAGGGAAACTCTTTTGTTACGTGTCGTGGAGTGTCCCACCCCTTTATGTTTATTAAGTGTTTTATGTTGTCTGTAGTGTGTTAATGTTGGTGTTTATGTGTAAAATACACGGGATATAAATATGGGTTGCGAGCACAAGTGTTTAAAATGTATATTTTGTATTTAGGCTCGAGGATTGCACAGCACTTCACATGCAAGTAAAATAATATGCCAGCTCGGGGAATTGCACTTTTATTAATTCAAGTGCAATTGTACCGAGACTCCAGTTGAATGATTGATTAGCAATCGAGTCTCGGTACAGCTGCATAAAAACTGCATGTTTTCACTCACTTGGGGTTGTGTGTTTGTGAGTGGAGAACGGGTGAGAGAGAGGAGTTTTTTGTCTTGTTTAGTATTGTCCATTTTGTTTACCCTTTTATTTTGGCCTCAAGTGCCATGTCCTGTTTTGTGTGTTTTGTTTAAAATCTTTTGTTTGTGATTATTATTATTTGCAATAAAACCCTGGATGCCGTAGCGTCACAGATTCACTGCATTCCTAATTGTTTGGTGTCTGCATTTCTGGTCTGACGTCACCCCTACAAAGCCATTCTGTTCACATAAGCCATCAAAACTAAAAGTTTGGCTGAAACTTTTTTTTTAACTTTTGCATTGTTGTAGAGACTCAAATGCCTTTACACAAGAGAAGTGGTATATTACACAATGGCTGCACACCCTGAAGTGTGTTATTGCTTACATATGCAGTCGTCTATAACAACTGCCTCCATGCTCTCAAATACATTTTGAAATTAGACTTTAAAATGTATTTAAAAATAAAAGAAGATACATTTTCTGGAAATCAAAGAAATGTTAAATATAAAAAAGTCGTTCCTTAAAAGTATGTAATTGATAACTTTTTAATTATAACATTTTAAATGTTATTTACAAATTAAAAAAGGTGCATATTCATAACTGATATTTTTAATGTTTATGATATGTTGCTAGTACTATTGCAAAGTTTAATTTCTATTATGATTTTATAAATTAGTTTGCACATTTTCTCTTGCTCCCTTTGTTACAGGGCTGCTCTCAAGTCAGGTGATGCTTTAGCTGAGGAATGCTGTTTAAGACAGCTATTGATTCATTTATCATCAGTTGATAGGTACTGTAGTCTGCTACTACTTTCTTTTGAATCACATGCTGAGTTGGTTGTGAATGTAGATTTTTGGTCAGAAGGTAGGTTTCGCTCATGTACCCTGTGATAGACATGTGTTAAGTTTGTATACATCCTTATTATAACAAAAAGTAACCTATTTTTAACCATCTTTTTATATTATATCTAGGGGTCTACCTAAATCGAGATTTTCCAGATTTCGCTTAAATCGTGAAATTAAGGGGTCACCGCAAAATTCAGCTCTTTTAGGGGCATAATGCATACCAGACAAGTACGGAGAAAAAAAAAAAAAAAAAAAAAAAAACCTTGTTTAAATGAACTACTGCACAACGCAAGAGATGCAAACTATGTATCTTCCTTCTGAAGATAGTCCTTTTTTATTCCTTTGCCGTCCTGTGTGCATTGCACTTAAGCAAAAAGCAAACAAACAAAAAACCTCCACAAGTAACATTTACAAAAAAAAATTATCCAGCGTGGGTAACATATTGGTTACTATTCAAATGAGAACAAAGTTTTAATCAGCCTATCAGTGTGTCTTTATTGTTTTTCTGTGACCTGTACTGTGCAGTATGGAGAGGGACAAAGTTGATGCTGCATTGTTTTCATTTAGGTTGCTAAAATCTAGTTTTCAGCATTGAAGGTAAAATAGTAGAAATGGATGACAAAAAAAGCAAAGTATATTTTGTGTAATGATCGTTTCAAGATATTTCCCAAAGAAGCTGTACATGCAGATTGAGGTAATTGTTTCGCATATCTTAATGTGGCTTTGGAGAAAATATGATCAATCTCCATTTAGCTTCAGAATCACACATTAAACAAAAGGCTTCTACAGTGGCTGCTGAACAGAACGTAAAATAAACAGCTTTCAGAAACCAAACTAGAAGGTCAGCCCAGACAAAAAGTACTCCTGTCTGCAAGTTAAATCAATACTAAAACGATCTTGCACAGCCACCTCGATTCAATCTGCTGCTTACTTTTTCAGTTGGAATTTTAGACCCTAATAACCAAGTTTTCTTTGTTTTGACCCGGTACTAATAAAATAAATTATTGGGCAGGACAAATAACACGACAACGAACATGCTGCATACATTGCCTTTATTAAAGTATGCCAGATGCTGTTCCAGATCTGTATAGCTTGTCAAAGCTTTTCCTTAACACCAATTCAGTGGATGCAAAACGTCTCAATGTATGGGCAAGTCAACTACAGGGGGATGCTGCATGCTTGCCTTTAACAAATGACAGCACTCTGTTCTAGTAAGGAAGCAAGTACCACTATTTTTAGGTTTTAAAGTGTTCTGAAATACTGTCTACGTAGGTTTATTTAATGTTTAAACAGGTCCGCAAAATGTCAGCGAAATCCTAATTGTATTCCGTAACCTACCAGTGAAAAATACGGGTGATTTAAATTCCTGATCAGAAATTATATGTATCTTTCTGACGACAGGGGGATTTAAATGTCTGCTGATTTACAACCTTAGGCCAGTGAAACTGACTTTTCTCATAGTCCCTGTGACGGGAATGTAATAGGGTCCCGCTGTAATTCACCCTCCCAATCTCACGTGGCATTGCGCAGGGTAGTCCGAGGTCGTGGTGAATGGCTGGAAGCTGGCCAGATTAAAAGTTCCGGTCTGGTCGGCCGTTTTGCCCTGACGCGGAACCACGCGCTCGCCAAGCCCACTTTCTGCAATCAGCTGTGCTGCATCTGCCGATTGGCTGAGACGGGGGTGGTGGCTGATTGCAGGAGCGGAGCTGGGCAGTTTTTAGGCACCTCCGTGTCTGCATTTGGGTAGCAACCTGGAGAAAGTTGCGCCGCTGGATATTTTTTGCTATGTGCGGACATCCGTGGAAGTCTCAGACACCAGCCATTCCAAGGGCAGTGAGTGCTGCAGTGTGCTCTAGACGGAGACGGACGTGAACCAAGCTTCTCTACAGCTCCACTGCCAACACAACAGCAGTTTAGAGAATTACCATGACTTGGTAATGTATTCTTTTGTATTGTGTGCGGGACTCTTTTGTGATTGATTTTCTTTCAAATCGGTTCTACCATTGCTGGTATTACCGGGGGGGTTGTGTTCTTTTTTGAATAATCATTGCTACCCAAACTGGGTGCTGACTGTTGCTTCGGCCCCTTTGTTTTTTTGAAATACAAAATAAATATACCACTCAGACACCAGGCTTGGCTCTGAATTTTGCACTACACCCTCGACTCTGTGACGTCACTGCTGGTCCATCTAAAGCCTCACCCTATGACAGTCCCAAAAAAGGGAGGTCCTTAATTTCAATGGATTTTAAGTCTACAGATATTTTTTTGTTTCCTATACCCAGTCTGTGAACACTCACATTACAATATGTTAACATGTCTCCTAATAAGTACTGAGGGCCTTTGTTTTGTTAGCTATACAAAAGAGAGAGGTTCACACTTGCAAAACAGGTTACACCAGCCAAGGCGGACAAACAAAGTTTCACTTCATTATAGCTGCAAATACTGTTGTATTATGATTGTTTCATTGATAGCACTTGCTATATAATATATCAACTAATTACTATCACAGCAACTGCAGTGGTACACTAGATATTAGTATCTTACTACCATTGCATAACAACTGTGTGGGAAATTCCTTTCTTAGATTTACCCCCTAAAATCTGTTTCCACAATCGGTCAAAAAAAGACTACCAATATGAAGACAGGATCCTTCAAATGTTTCCAACATGAACTGATTAAAAAAATATAGACATTTAGAAGTAAGGTGACCATATGGCTGTGTTCAGCAGGGCAGTTGGGGATAGTTCAGGCTCGCAGCCCAGTGCATTCTGGTACGTTTTACCTGTCTCAGATACCATACTTACTTTAAGAGAAGCAGGACTACACTTACCAGAATGCACTGGGTTGTGAGTTGAAAAGCCTGAACTATCCCAAATTGTCCCACTAAACACAGAGCCATATGGTCACTTTATTTAGAAGGGATGTAGTACTGTCAAATGCATGGTCTTTTTTTCAATTTACAGTCACATGGTCAACATCAGCAATACTAAGAGCAGTAACTCAATATCCTGGTCCGTCTTACCCTAACCAGGTGAAGATAATTATTTGGTTCAGCATTACAGGATGATTCTGATCCCAAACAATACTTAACAGAGGAAAGCCAACTGGGGAACTGACATGCTTGATCTTCACAATGCGAATCAATTATGGCTGTACTGGAATTCTCATGTGGCTAAAGAAAAGCCAACAAACCTAGACCAGCTGTGGGCCTTGCAAAAGTGGATTGCTATTCAATAATTCTGCAGATCAGCATGATGATTTCTTTTTGTCAATGTATTTAGAAAAATTATTTTTTCTAAATACATTTTTCTTCCTTCCTTACCAAGGGCTGAACATCAACAGATGTTTCTGTTATCAAGACAATTGCCTCTTTTCACACATCAACTGTTGAACTGAATCTTGGCTAGTTTCTACCTGTCAGGGTCAGGTCCCTGACCAGTAGGGGTTGCTGGAGCACAGTGAGGGGAACTGTCCCCTGAAGATTTTCCTCCCTAAACCATTGGTGACCAAAGGCTGATACTTTATGGCCATAGAAAATAATAGCAGATCAAACTAAGACTGGGGTTCCACAATAAAAATGAAGATACTAATACAAATAAATATCGATCAAAAAAGCAATTTCCACTAGGTCAGAAGTTAAGATAGAAACTATATATATATGTGTGTGTGTGTGTGTGTGTGTGTGTATATGTACACTAGAGCTGTATTTGGGGATTATTATTATTATTATTATTATTATTATTATTATTATTATTATTATTATACCATGTTATATTATATTACAATGTATTGTATATGAAATATTTAAGAAGGATTGATCCATGCAAATTAAAGTGGTTTTAAAAAATGTAGTTACAAGGGCAAAGATGTGACATGCTGTGTTATTCAAAAATGCAGGTCGGGAGACTAAGCTTGGGTTATGTCAATGGAGTGTACTTTGGAAATAAGTGATTGGAGTCAAGCTTCTGAAACACGATCTGCAGATGTATTTAATTCTATACATTGAAAACAATATACATGTGTTGAAATCTTGCATAGAAATGTTTTATAAATACTCTGAATTGTAGCCGCTAAGTCCTAAACCCCCAGACAACAGAGCACTCATTGTTTTTCCCTTATGCCACTGTGTTCAGTTCGACCTGAGTGACAGCTGAAGTTAATTTCAAGGGTGTATTGCTTTATTTATAATAATTTTGGAAAAGCAGGTAACAGTGGTGTGCTAGGCACAAAACTTACAAATGCATAGGAAGTTTTTTTGTCTCTTATTCAGGGGGTCAGTTCTATCAGACCTGCTCCTAGCAGACAGTACATGCCTGCTGCTATGTCATAGAATTAGCTGTGAATCAAATTTAAAATCAGTCTGTGGAAATAACAGCTTTTTCATTTTGACTTGTAATGAAAGATCTATTGGACAGTGAGTGTTCCATTCAGTTATCTGATAAACAGATAAACTATAAGTAACTCCTACAAGTAAAAATGTTATTTGTTTTTTCTTTTAATATGTATGTGAAACTTTTTTAAATAAATATTTCCTGGACTAATTTTCTCAATTTTTTCTTAGCGGAATGATACCCGATGAATCATTACAAGTTCAAGGACAAATCTAGGTTTTATATGCTGTTAAAAAGAAAATAAAGAGAAAAAATATTTTCTAATAGTAATAGTGCACTTTGAATAAGTCTCTACTGTGTGGTAGTGGATCTTGAGTTTCGTTAGTGCCCTCGCCCTCAGCATAACTCCAGTCATGGTCAACTACCATACAGTAGAACCTTCATGAATGGGCACTATCGCTTAAATAGACCCAAAAAGTGTTCAGTGGAAAATACCTTGCTTTTAATCGGAGTAGTTTTGATGGGCTCATCCTTGCTGTGAGTCTACTATACAAAGCCCCCATCAATTATCAGAATATCAAAAAATTTATTTATCAACAGCTGTGAATTTAAAATGAGATCTCTAAGATACAGTGAAAATGTTTTCATTCAATGTTTATTATTCAAACAGTAACATAAAATAATAATCATAAATATAACTGTTGTATCAGTTATAGTTCTTGTCACTGATAATCAAGTTTGATATTTGATACAATCTGTTGATGATTTCTTAAGGTACCATTAATTCAGTTTGGTTTGGTGTGATACCTTGATACAATAAAATTCAGTGATTAAAAATAATCCAGTGCATTTCATTAGTTAACTCATTTTTAAAGAAGTGGGGTCTATATATTCTGCAGAATGGGATGGGTGTCTCTGATCCCAGGGGTTGTAATAATTATTCTTGTCACTTGAAACTATAAAGCGCATGACATGGCAGGACTGGATATCAGAGTGATCTTGAATTCTATGGAGTCTTGCATCTTCTTCCCCAGGGTTATTCTGACATGTATTGCTGTCAGAAATTTAGGGAAATCACACATTCATAGCATATCTATATTGTTACATTTTTATAAATGTCATCCTGGTAAAAGAAAAAGCTGTAGACTTGTAACACTAATATACCTATTCTCGGTAACACTTTATATTAATGTGCTGTTTATTAACCCTTTGCGGTCCTATGTCGGGCTAGGTCCGACATTACAATTTTCCCTTTTCAGTCCGATGTTGGTCCATGTCTGACATCATCAAAAAGACATAAAGCATAGGTCTCTAGTTGTTTTTTCCCCGGAAAAAGATGAGAAAACCTTTCAATGGCCGAGTGTGACCAATAGGAGCTGAATGAAGCCGGAAAAAATTAAGCAAAGGAGACAGCTGCTTCTGCATCCAGTGCTCAAAGAATACCACAGACATTTGCAGAGTTTTTTTGAGATATTATAGTAATAAAATAATAATTTGGATCACATTATTGAGGAGTTTGGTGATAAAACGTGTGATCAGGAGAGTATTTATCAGTATGTACGTCTATAAAGAGGTCTGTGAAAAATACAGCAAACAAGGGGTGGGGTTTGGCTGGAGATACAATACTGAGTGTCTGAAAAAAAATTAAACAGCGCATGTAAAATAAACAGTGTGAAGATGAATTGGACCTGATGCACCTGACAAGCGCTGAATAGATGGACTGCAAAGGGCTAATGTTTTGTAAACATATACTAGATACTTAATAACTATGTTACAGAGTATTAGTAAAGCATTATAGATGCTTTATAACCACGGAACAACCATAGACGGAATTACCTTTAAACATTCCAAAGTACAACAGGTGGCTAAAAACTGTCCCCTTTATAAAACCATAATTCCTGTCAGTACACCGCAAGCTATCTGCTTTCCTATCTAACCAATCTGCACGACCCTCTCCAATCTCCCACTCCACTGAAACTCCTCTCCTGTCTGTCACTAACTCGCTAAACTCTGCCCATGCTGCCTTTCTCTCCTCTTTCCTAATTCTCCTCGATCACTCTGCTGCCTTTGACACTGTCGATTATTCTAATCTCCTATCCTCTCTCGCTGACCTGGGAATCTCTGACACTCCTCTGGCCTGGTTCTCCTCCTAGCTCTCTGACCGCACCTACGAAGTAACCTAGAGTGGCTCAACCTCCACACCTCATCGTCTCTCAACAGAAGTCCCCCAAAGATCAGTCTTGGATCCTCTCCTGTTCTCTCTCTACACCTGCTCCCTGAGCCCCCTCATCGCATCCTATGGTTTCTAATGCCATTTCTATGCTGATAATCTTCCTCTCCTTCCCCTCCTCTGACCCTATCATCCCTTCCTGTATCTCTACCTGTCTGTCCGCAATCTTCTACTGGATGCACTCGCATCAGTTCAAACTAAACCTCTCTTAATCTGACCTCTTTTCTTCCCCTCTTCATCTCCCCCCTCCTCCTCTCTCTATCTCCATACCTCGGAAATCTATCATGCTCTCTTCCTCCTCCTCTGCCAAGAACCTCTGAGTAAACTCACTGGCTCCCGAATGCCGCTCGCAACCAATTCAAGACTATTGTACCGATGCCTTGACCAGACTGTACCCAGCCACCCCCACCCAACCTCTCCACTCTGCCTGCACTAGAAGACTGGCTGTACCTGCTGTATACTCCCCTGCCTCCAGAGCCAGCTCCTTCTTCACCCTTGCCCCACAGTGATGGAATGACCTTCCTACAGATGTCAGGACTGCCCAGTCCCTGACCATCTTCTGGCGCCTCCTCAAGACATACCTCTTTAGACAACACCTGTAAAACTCAACTCTTTCCTTCTGGACAATATAGAACTCTGCCTTTAATGCACTTTAACTTGCACTTCTCTGCTCCCTATTTTACTGTATTTAATCCTGCACTTAACCCAATCGGTAGTATTTTATATTTCACTTGCATTCGTATCTAACCCAGATGTAACTATCAGCACTGTTATCTGCTCTTGAATTGCCCCGATATCAAATCATATTGTGTTTTGCATTTGCTCTTATTAGGACTGAAGTCATTGTATTTTGATATTATTGATATGTATTTTTTTGTATACAACTGTAAGTCGCCCTGGGTAAGGGCATCTGCTAAGAAATAAATAATAATAATAATAATAATAATAATAATAATAATAATAATAATAATAATAATAATAATAATAACTATTAGATATACCTACATAAAAACACAGCAGTTACATTTAATTTCTTTACCAGCCATTTGTGATCAGTTGTGGGTGTGAGCATTTAGTAAAAATAAAGCACAATATTCTAACTCTAAGTGGTCTGCTTTAGATAAAAACAAAAACAGATCTACTTCACTCTAGAATCTATTCTTGTGTTTCTGATATTATATAAAAATGTACACAATATTTTCATTTTCAAGTCTGGAGACCTGCTGTCCATAATGTCAGTTGTAATCATCGTCAGCAAATGTCCTAAAGCATTTTCTTTCAGCTAATTAACAGGTGTGATTGAACTACTTTAATGAAAACTGACAAACCATTGTAACTGGAAACCAAAGAACACTTGAAAAAATAACACAAGAAGCATGACATTTGTTTTTCCTTTCTTTGAGGTGTGTGTGTGTGTGTGTGTGTGTGTGTGTGTGTGTGTGTGTGTGTGTGTGTGTGTGTGTGTGCGTGTGTGTGTGCTAATTATTCATGAATGTTGTAGTGGTGTTATTTTGTTAATTCCCAATATGCTATCTATGAGTTGTGTTGCTCTTGTTTTCCTTTATTGGAGTGTTTTGGTAGCATATAAGATTGATAAACATGTTTGCAGTTTGGGATTGTGGTCACCTTGGTCTGGAATCTCAGAGCTTGCAACAATCATATCTACTGTATGTTTTGAAAATCTGAATGCTACTGATTTGCTAGTTTCACCAATATACTGTGTTATATTTTTGAATAAATAACGTAAACACCAAGGATCCTAGAGTGGTTCATCTGGTAAAAGCACAGCCGCGTGGTGTGCAGTGTGTCATACAGTCAGGAAAGTTCAAGTTTATGTCTTAGCTGTGCAAAGTTCCCAGTCTTTGCTGGGGATTTCCGAAGGGAGCGTCACATTGGCTCTGGCACTCCCATGGGTTAGTGAGGCAAAACTGGCAGGGACTGTTTCTCCTCATCGGGCTACAGAGAACTCTGCTGTCCAGACATCTAGTGAGCTCAGACAGACACCTGCAGGACTGACCTTTGTCCTCCAGAGGTGAGTAGCTCACTGACATCTGCTTTCAAGTTCCTGGGTGTAAAAGAGGAAACTGACTTGGTCGTGGGATCGAAGGACACCCACTGAATCTTCAGTTCTCCTGAGCTGTGTGGTGAATTTCTGCGGTGAGGGGAAAAAAATTATTGGACATTCCAAATTGGCAAGAAAATCTGGGATAAATAAAAAAAATAATGTAACTAGCATTTGTGCTTTGGCAGGCAAATTCACCAGTTGCGGTAATATTGACCTTTGGAAAGGCTGCGCAATGTAGTCGATGGTAAGTGCTAATTCCAGTGTTCTCACTTTATTTCATTCTTTTTACAAGCAGATGTGTGGTGGTGTTTATTTCCTACTGTTTCTTCTGTATTCTGGTAGTGGCTGGCTCCTTGAAATTTGTACTTCTTCTCATTGTTTTCTTTAGGGGGTTTCAAAAGGTTTAAATAATACTGTAAAGGACTGCATATGTTTTGACATAAATAAATACAGGGCAATAACTGAATTGTACTTCAGGATTTATAAACTGCTCTCAGTCACAATTCCATCCCTTGGGGCCACATTTTCTCAACTACAACCAGTAATATTATTGTTTTCTTGTGATTGAATTTTCAGTTAAGGTTTACGGCCGACATTTTGCTGTGTTCCATGTGCAAAGAGAATTGTTTGGAGAAAAATGAAATCATTCACAAGTTAATATGTTGTGTATAGCATGTCTCTTTGTATTATAAGGGCAATATGGCTATGAAGCTGTGGTTCTGACTGCTCAAACTGTGCATAATGATTTCTGTTATAATATGAAATACCCTACACAACTATGGCCAAAGGTTTCGCATCACCCTATAGAATTAACTCATTTTGCTTCATCAAGTCTAATGAAACCTGCTAAATAATGTTACGTTAACATATTTAATTACAAACCATTTTGTAGTTTTCTATATATTTAACGAAAAACTGAAAAATGTAACATTTTGAAATCTAACATAAAATACTGTACTTCTATTGAGACTTCCGGTAGACTTTTGCAATATCATTTGAAAGAAATATAATTTCTTTGATAACATGATGTTAAATAAAATACCTAAATCATGTTCATATAGTTTTGTTTTATGATGTCTCAATCTTAAAACTCTAAGAAGTCATGCTAAACTTTTGGCCAGAGCTGTACATGAAAAGATGATGGTTCTGCCAGTAATATCCAGTGTTGTTGTTTTGTAATTTTGTAATTATGCTGCATGTTCTTCGCATGGGATAATGCCTAAACACAGGTACGATGTACTGGAATTTAAAAAACTAAGCATAAGTGGTTTATTTCACATAAGTGATTTACTGCATAATTAACTATATAAAACTAGCAACAAAGTATCCAGTGTGATAATTCTGCTCTTCAGTTCCACATGCCATTCACAGACATATGAAGGCCATGTTATAGTGTCTTTACAAAAGTAGGAGTCAACACGACCTAGTGCAGCAGTAATACACAACTAAAACCAAACTGATTCATTCTTAACAAACTTGTTTGAAGCAGAAAGATTTTCAATAATAAGCTTTTTACAACTAGTTTCTCAGACCCCAATTAGCACTAATCTTGGACTGCCCAGTGCTTAAGGTAGTTAAACCTGTACCTTTACTTATCATTGTCATACTTTTCATACAAATGGCTTCTTAACATAATCAACAGAATTTTTTTAAATGTTTCGGTATTTGTAATGCATACTTTTTTGTAATCATTCTAACATGCAAAGAGGGCATTCTGCTAAAATGCAGCTGCAATTTTCTCAGCTAAATTAGCACAGACTTTATTGAGAGCATTTTGATTTCTGTGCATACCAATATACATAAATCTGCTAATAGAAGCTATTTTTAATTGAATGTAGATGGAGTTCTCTATATTAAAGGTGAGCCATGATTGTGAAGCATTTTTGAACCACACCATTAAATATTGTTATTCTGTTAAATCTTGGACTTTTATTAAAGACAAGTGGCTGACTATATTTCACTGGCAAAGCTGAATGTTTAAACAGTAATGCTCTAAAGCTTAGAGGGTTTAATGTCATTAGCCACTGAATGAATGCTTAATCATCCCTACCTCTCCTATTGATTTGACATTAGCAAGCAACTATTTAAAGCGATCTGAATATAGGATTTCCAGATGAGTAGAACTATGTCTCTTCACCTCATGACAGAAAGTATAACCTTGAATTACATATTGGGATTTTTGTAGCATATCTATTTACATAAATAATTGTATCCTGGTTTTATTCAAAATTATTCTTACTATGGGAGAAGCCGTAATTTCACACAGAGTGAAATACAAAATATACATTTCAGTATTAAAGTAGTTGTATGTAACTTCTAGAATATAATGTGCATACATTTTCAAGAGACTGCAGCTATCTTGGTGGTACTCTTGTGTCTATTGTACTATATAGTATACTAGTTTTGCATTTTAAAGGAACACAAAACACTGCAAAAAAAATGCTAAATATAATTTATTTTTGACTAATTAGTTTAGGCATATGTTTTCTCAATACTCAATTGATTTTCACATTGAATCAAGTAAAACAAAAAAGTGTGACATGCAAGACATAAAATAACACTATTCAAAATGAATGAGCACTTACAAATACAATGTGCTTATTATAATTAGGTCATATAACAGTCTTGTAATTCTTTATATTGACGACAACTGTAAAAGAAAGTCTCGTCACATCAGATAATGTTAGACAGTTGAAAAAGTAAGGAGTGAGACAGAAGAATAATTTATGCAAATATTATAATTGTATGGAAGGAGATGGCAGTTAAGAGGATTACACTTTTATGAATTTCAGTTATATAGGGCTATATTTCAGACTCTGATGCCATGGACATAATTTGGTCAAATAATTTAGGGATTACCCAAAGCCTTTTCCATAAAATTAATCTGTAAGAATACTTCTAGGTACCTGTGTTCAGTACATGTTATGCAAGAATTCAATATTGTGCTCTTAAAATGTTCTGTGAGATGTTGCTGGCTTCTGTGGAGGGCAGATACTCAAAGGTATCAGTCAGTGCCAGAGCTACACCAGCCACTATGATGTTTACTGCTGCTTTCTACATACCATGACCTTGGGCTTGTCCTGTGCAGCATGACTCAACCACAAGCCAAGGGGATGACTAGGGGAGTTCTTCTCTCTTTTAGATACATTTTGACCTTTATCAATGTACTTAGCAGCTTCAGATAGGAATAATATTCACTGATGTTTTACCCATCTAACAATCAATATTTGTAATCTAAGCTTCAACAGTCAAATCATAGTTATTGCCACTCTAGCTGCAGCAAACACATTTGTCTGCACTGTTCGTGAAAAAAGGCTTCACAAAGCCAAACCTGAAGCTCTATAAACTCTGAACCTTGATTATGTGTGCCCTTCTTCATCAGCTTGTCTGCATTCAGGAAGTTTGAGATGCACTCAAGCTTGTTGCCTTATTTCAAGAGAGACAGGAAGCAAAAGGAGCAACATGTTTTTAAATTTAGCAGTCAAATAATAATAACAATAGTAAAATATAAAAACTAGACTCGAGAGTCTGGTACATGCATTAGTTTAGTTTTCTTGGATGGTGGGAGTAGGGTGGAACTGGGTAAATGGGTGTTAGGATCTCATTTTTGTTTTCACTAAAATATTGGAAAGTGTTACTAACCAGCATGAAATAAGAATATTTGTTGAAACTGAAAATGGATAGGAGAATGATAAGGAGAAACCCTTACCGATCAGCATAGGTAGCTATTCCCCTTTATACGCGTCTTCACCTTTGCCCAGGACATATTATGCAAGTACCATCTGGATACATTAACTATTGTAAAATTCTGTAACATGCTGTGAAATGAGGTACATGATCTTGCCACCTGCAGTCAGTTCATCCCTGCAACTATACATGTTTGTACTGTGGGCACCTTACAGCTGATAACCTTGAAATTGCTCTTAGCACAGTAATTCTGGTATTGAATTTGCTGTGGCTCTTTAAGAGCACAGCTCAATACAATGTTTTGTTGCATTTAAAAGAAGCCCTATGTGTTTTTTCCTTTTATAGTGAAAAAAATCCAAATGCCAATGCTAAGAAGTAAGTCCAGTATTCAAATATACAAAACTGACTTCAATAAACGATACCGTATGCCTGAAGAGTGTTCACCAAGGTAATACATTTTTCCTGGGTTACAAGGGCACACAAGTGTTTGTAGAGCGATTGCCCAAAGTCCATAAAAAGAAGTAATGTGATAGCTAGTATTATTACTGATAAGTAATTACAGTACAATTAGGTATTATGGCACTACATGCCAAAGGCGGTAATGAATATTTGCACTGAGGTCTGTTGTACTTCATCAGCTTGAAAGTGACCACAACTATACTAGCACAACCTATTCCCTTCCTTAAACAGTTCCTCAATGTGATAGCAAATTATATAATGTCATAAAAAATAAGCCATGACATTATGAACTATTGTCTAATAATTGCACCCTAAAGCCATTGCTGAGTGGAAATGACCTACCATAACAGACTACCTGATATGAAGGTAAGCAAACAGACAGTTTTCCAGTTCTTACTTTCCAGGTTTTTTGTGGCAGTTGCATGGTGTAGGATGTTTTCCTAGTATACCAAGGTACTTTGATCACTGGAAGGCCAAAGAAAAGCCAAAGCATTGTGGCTGATAAAGTCCACCCAATAATCCATCACTAACGGTGATGGCTACTTTTAAAATGATAATGCACCCATCCAACCTGCCAGTTGTGCAAAGGTAGTTAGGGAGGGATGACAGAGACGAGACATCTTTCATGGCCATCACATCTCAGTCCAATTGAACATGTAGAGATGAATGAACAATATATTTCTCATCACAATCCTCTGCTGACTTTTTTGCACTGGTTGTGTGAAATATTAACGACTGACTGGATTAACATCCCTCAAAACACCTTTAATCAGGGCAAATAGTTCCCAACAGAAAATTATGCACATGTCCTAATAAAGTAAAAGAAAACTGTATATGTGAATCTATTAATGAATAGCACAAACCCTTGTTTAGCTATTTGTTTTATGATATTATTTGATTCAGTAATTGCATGCAACTTGCCAGTGGCAGAAGCTTTTTTCTTTAAGTTTTGAATTTTCATGACATTTCGTACATTCTTTATTATAGCAGGTTCTAATCAACCCTGTTACTCTTCTGCATTGTATTATGCATGTATTTGGTTTTAATCATACTGCAAACTTTCTGCGATACCAGAAGGAAAATCACATTACAAGATAAGCCGAGGCAAAATATTCACAATTCATCATAAAGTCTGATTGTAGCCTTTATTATTTGTTCTTGAACTCAGAAATTTGGGAACTTCATTAACATTTTTGGGAAATTAATTAAGCTGGCTGATTTAATTGAAACATACAATTAAATAAGTTATCTTATAATAGATGCGTTATTGTGATAATTCTGCAATTAAAGCTAAAGGGAGTTTTAAAGGAAAATGTATGTTTGATGAATACGAAGTAATAAATGTTGAGTTTATTTCACATATGGCAAGTAATAATGCATTTAACACTAGAATGACTGGAGATATACTCATACCTAGAAGCCCCTCAGCACTCTTTCTGACGGCCGTATTCCAAACATTGTAAATAGTATAAAGAAAGGAGAAATAGTCAGATGTAATTTTTCTTATTTTTTATTGAGTACGCCACAAACACCTGAACAACCGAAGCGCATATATATACACAGTACTGTGCAAAAGTTTTAGACAGGTGTGAAAAATGCTGTAAAGTAAGAATGCTTTCAAAAATAGACATGTTAATAGATTATATTTATCAATTAACTAAATGCAAAGTGAGTGAACAGAAGAAAAATCTACATTAAATCCATATTTGGTGTGACCACCCTTTGCCTCCAAAACAGCATTAATTCTTCTAGATACACTTGCACAAAGTCAGGGATTTTGTAGGCATATAGTCAGGTGTATGATTAAACAATTATACTAAACAGGTGCTAATGATCATCAATTCAATATGTATGTTGAAACACAATGATTAAATGAAACAGATGTGTAGGAGGAATAAAACTGGGTGAGGAACAGCCAAACTCAGCTAACAAGGTGAGGTTCCTGAAGACAGTTTACTGTCAAAAGTCATACACCATGGTAAGACTGAGCATAGCAACAAGACACAAGGTAGTTATACTGCATCAGCAAGGTCTCTCCCAGGCAGAAATTTCAAGGCAGACAGGGGTTTCCCGATGTGCTATCCAAGCTCTTTTGAAGATGCACAAAGAAACGAGCAAAGTTGAGGACCGTAGACGCAGTGATCGGCCAAGGAAACTTACTGCAGCAGATGAAAGACACATCATGCTTACTTCCCTTCACAATCGGAAGATGTCCAGCAATGCCTTCAGCTCAGAATTGGTAGAAAACAGTGGGACCCTGGTACACCAATCTACTGTCCAGAGAAGTCTAGTCAAAAGTGGCCTTCATGGAAGACTTGCGGCCAAAAAGCCATACCTCCAACATGGAAACAAGGCCAAGCGACTCAACTATGCACGAAAACACAGGAACTGGGGTGCAGAAAAATGGCAGCAGGTGCTCTGGACTAATGAGTCAAAATTTGCAATATTTGGCTGTAGCAGAAGGCAGTTTGTTCGCCGAAGGGCTGGAGAGCGGTACACGAATGAGTGTCTGCAGGCAACAATGAAGCATGGTGGAGGTTCCTTGCAAGTTTGGGGCTGCATTTCTGCAAATGGAGTTGGGGATTTGGTCAGAATTAATGGTCTCCTCAATGCTGAGAAGTACAGGCAGATACTTTTCCATCATGCAATACCATCAGGGAGGCATCTGATTGGCCCCAAATTTATTCTGCAGCATGACAACGACCCCAAACATACAGCGAAAGTCATTAAGAACTATCTTCAGCGTAAAGAAGAACAAGGAGTCCTGGAAGTGATGGCATGGCCCCCACAGAGCCCTGATCTCAACATCATCTAGTCTGTCTGGGACTACATGAAGCAAGAGAAGCAACTGAGGCTGCCTAAATCCACAGAAGAACTGGGGTTAGTTCTCCAAGATGTTTGAGCCAACCTACCTGCTGAGTTCCTTCAAAAACTGTGTGCAATTGTACCTAGAAGATTTGATGCTGTTTTGAAGGCAAAGGGTGGTGACACCAAATATTGATTTGATGTAGATTTTTCTTCTGTTCACTCACTTTGCATTTAGTTAATTGATAAATATAATCTATTAACATGTCTATTTTTGAAAGCATTCTTACTTTACAGCATGTTTTCACACCTGCCTAAAACTTTTGCACATATATAGTAAGGTGGCAGGGGGATGGTCAGATTCCTCCCTGCCTAAAAACATGTGCAAATGCATGTTTTGTTTAATTTAGTTCTATTGTTTAATTGAATTGTTAATTGTTTTTTTAACTATCCCCTGCACCTGGAGGTAAATGTAAATTAGAACTAGGTGCAGGGTATTTAAAGAGTGCAGCCAGTTTGTTCTGGGCTGCTGCTGTGGAGTGAAGAGCCCGACTGGAAGTCGTAAGGTCTGTTTAAAAACCTACGTTTTGGTTTTATAGAAGTTTGTGTTAGTGTTTTGTTTTCGTCTTATATGTCAGCTAAACAGCTTAGCTGTCCTGTGCGTTAGTCAGGGACCTGCATATGTTTAGCTAGTGCTCCGAGGGAGCTAGCGTTTTGTTTATTTGCTTTGTGTTTATTTTTGGTTGTGAATAAAAGTGTGCATAGTGCTGAAAATTCAAAGGGGCACGAACCCAAACTACGGCAAGCCTGTTTACATTATACATGATATATTATATATACATACATACAGTGGTTTGCAGAAGTATTCACCCCCTACCAATATTGTCACTTTTTGTTGAATTACAAATAATCTATTGTCACAGAGACGGCCGAAGTGGGCGGCATCAGAACCAGGAAGGAATGAAATACACAGACAGGACAGATGAGGTTAATTGATGGTGACGCCTGCTGGCGCCGGTTTATTACAAAATAAAAGGTTTAAACAAACAGAAAACAACAGGACACGGCACTGGTAGCCAAAATAACAGACAAACAAAAACGGACTAATACTAAACAAAAATACGGTGAGCAGATTGACAAACAAACACGGTGAGTTAAATAAACAAGTATTGGAATAGCAATTGAAATTCAAACTCTCCTACTCTCTCCCGTTCTCCACTCACCGAACACCCAACCGTGAGTGGGTGAAAACATGTTGTTTTTATGCAGCTGTACCAAGACTCGACTGCTAATCAATCATTCAGTTGGAGTCTCGGTACAACTGCACATTAATTAATAAAGTGCAATTCCCCGTGCTCTCAACTTATTACTTTTTACTTGCACGTGAAGTGCTGTGCAATCCTCATGCCTAAATACAAATATACATTTTAAACACTTGTGTTACACAGACCCGTTTATATCCCGTGTACCAATGACTATACACCAACATTAAACACACAACATAACAGAAAATACACACAGGGGTGGGCATTTCTTCACATCTATGCACAGTTTTTCAGACAAACTTTTTTAGTCAAAGCTGTAGTGATTAAACTGACCACTGTTATATGAGGATGAACAGCAATTTGGATAGGTCTCTACTAGCTTTGCACAGTAGGATGGAGAAATTTTTGCCCATTCTTCAAGGGAAAATTGTTCCAGTTCTAATAAGTTTGTTGAGGATCATCGATGGACTGCAATCTTCAAGTTTCGCCATAAATTTTCAGTTGGATTCACTCAAGAACATTAATTCTCTTCTTGTTCAACCACTCCAGTTTGGCTTTGGCTTTGTGCTTCAGGTCACTGTCCTGCTGAAATGTGAGTTTCCTCCCTAGTGTCAGAGTCGTGGCTGACTCAAACAGGTTTTCCTCAAGGATTTGCCTGTACTTTGCATCATCCATTCTCCCCTCTATCCTGACAAGTTTCCCAGTCCCTGCTGAAGAGAAACATTATTGCCTGAGGTATTCTTGGTATTTTTGTGGATGTTTTAGTTTTCCCCTGAAAATTCTAACTTTGTCAACACTACTTTGTGGCATTTTGTCTGCTTTTGCCTTTCCTTCTCTCTTTCTTTGTTACTCTAAAATATAAACACATTAAAGCATTAGACAAGTTCTACTTTATTCATACTCATGATAAACTAAAAGTCAAATTTAGGAAAGGCAGGTGCAATTCTTTTTTTTTTTTTTTTTTTTTACATAAATCAAAATCTAAAAGCACTTTCACTGAAGCGTAGCATCCATCTGGGTATTATGGAATAGCATCCCCATAACATAATGCTGCCACCACCATGCTTGACAGCTGGGATGGTGTTGACTTGGTGATGTGCAGTGTTGGGCTTGCGCAGATGTAATGCTTGGAATTTAGACTGAAAAGTTCAATTTTTTGTCTCGTCTGACCACAAATCTTTTTTTCCACATGTCTGCAGTATCATCTACATGCTTTTTTGCAAGCTCCATATGTGCTTTATGTTCATACAGGCCAGCTTTGTGTAGGGACCGGCATATTGTTGATGTGTGAACACTGACTCCCATCTCAGACACAGAACTTTGCAGATTTCTCAAGGTCATTGTTGGCTTCCGAGTGACATATCTAACCAGTTTTCTGCTTGCCCGGCTGCTCAGTTTGGGAGGGCGACCTGATCAGGATAGTGTCTGGGTGGTATGATGCATCATCCACTTCTTAACCCTTTGCGGCCCTATGGTGGACTAGGTCCGATATTACAATTTCCCCTTTCCAGTCCGATGTCGAACCTTGTTCAACATTATCAAAAAGACATCAAGCACTGGTCTCTAGTCCGGAAAAAGCCGACAAAACCTTTCAATGGCTGAATGAGACTGACAGGAGCTGACAGAAACCCCCAAAAACGGGGCAGATCTGAGCAATACACATAGCTCCTGCACCACAGAGATAACGCAGACACAAACAAAGAAGATAGCTGCTTCCTCATTCAGTGCTCAAAGAATATCACGCACATTTGCAGAGCTTTTTGAAATGCTACAGTAATAAAATAATGACTTGGTTCATATTATTGAGGAGTTTAGTAATAAAACGAGTGATCAGGAGAGGATTTATCAGTATGCTATGAAGAAGTATGTGAAAAATACAGCGAACAAGGGGTGGGGCTTGGCTGGAGATGCAGTACGGAGTGTCCTTTTGCTATTCAGGGCCTTTTAAACCTGTTTTATTCTGAAAAAAATTGGACTTGACACGCCTGACAAGCGCTGAATAAATTAAGGATTAATGATGGATTCCGCTGTGCTGAGAGGAATAATCAGCACCTTTGAAACGTTGTTGTACCCTACTGTTGCTCTGTGCCTCTCCACCACTTTATCCCTGACTTGTTTCGAAAGCTCCTTGGTCTTCATGGTTGCTTTATTGGACCACTATGCGAGTTGCAGCTTGAAAGTCTTTATATACCATAGGGAAATTATCTACAAGTTAAACCACTTTGAGTACACGCAGGCTGAAACCATTTCACAAATTTTGTGACCTTTCAGACAAATCATTTGCACCTGAGCTGATTTAGGGCTGCAATAGCAAAGGGGTTGAATACTTATGGAACTGAGATTAATCTATTTTTCATTGTAAATCTTATTTATATTCTACATGCATTTTTTTAACTTTATCAAGGTGGAGTAGTTTGTGTAGATTCTACATGTAAAGCCTAATTTGAAAGCGTTGTGTACACTCAGGTGACAACAAAATGTGAAAACTTTGCAGGGGGTGAATACTTCTGCAAACCACTGTATGACAATAAATTGAAAAATTTACAGGGGGTGAATACTTCTGCAAACCACTGGTATATGTATATATGGACATTTTTTTTTTGTTCTTTACATATTTTTACATTTATTTGTATACAAACATACTGTACATATTTATAAAACTGAAACGACAGCAATACATTTTTAACTTTTCAACAGTAATCGGTTTATTATCAGATAAGCAAAAGCAACTGAACAACGTAGATAAATAAACTTAAAAAAAAAAAAACATTTTACAGAAGTGCACAGCACAAGAAGTTATATAAAAAAGTCAAATTTATTTTTATTTTTCTTGACAAAAGAGTATTCTTTTACCTTGAGTCTAAGGCTGTTCACAAGCAACACAGATAATGAGCTTCTCCATGCCGTCTTTCTGCACAGGGCACAGCTGTCCAAAGTTTTATTTTTATTGCACTTACCAACCTGGCATTGGCATCTCTTGTGGCTCTCAATGGGGTTGCCAGCTTCAGCTGCGGGTACATGTTTGGCAGTCTCCCTCGATTCCAATTGCTTCTTGACAAGTTCCTGTGCTAACTGTAACATATATTCCATGCATTCTTTGTAAAGTACCCAGGAGTTGATGGCTGCTAGATCCAATACATTGTAAAACACCTGAACAGATCACCATCGGGAGCCAGCTTTCACAGAATACTTCTGCGCCATCTGATCCAAAACATCAACTCCATATTTTGTTGCATAGTAAAACTCCACGGTCTCTGGTATTTATTTTCACTAGTCCTGATGCTAATCGACTGACCAAAGCAGTGCAGCTGAGAATTTCAAGTTCAACCAGTTTGCCAGCAGCTTCCCAACAACTCTCTTTAACACTAGAAGTAATTTTGGCATTTTTTGGTTTTAAAATGTAATTTTCTCCAGTCGTGTAACACATATGGGGCTAAAATATTCTCATGTACTAAATATTCTCACAAAGCATGAATTCTGGTATTTATTTTCACTAAGTTAAATGCTAATTGACCGACCAAAGCAGTGCCAGACTTCAAAAGGCTGATTGAAAACAATAGACTGTCAGTCATTCACTCAGGCATAGAGTAGAGACTAATCTGATTACAGCGAAACACACTGCGGACTTGTAAATAAAAATAATAACGTAGAATACCGTTCTGTATAAAATATAATTGTTTTCTATTTGGCCATCAATGTGACTGCTCCCAGGGCTTTTAAGTATAATGCAATATATCTCCTTTATTTCTGCACTCCCGCGTTTCATGCTTTGTGAGAATATTTAATACATATGGACAGAAAGGTACATGAACGCGCAGCCCCATATCTGTTACATGACTGTGAATGCCAAAATGACTTCTAGTGTTAAACAGAGTTGTAGGGAAGTTGCTGGTTGAGCTTGAAATTGTTAAAGAAGGATTGCCTTGGACCAGAGAAGAAGAAAATGTGATGGCTTTCTTTGGCTGCTATTCAAAAAGCACACTTAAATTGCACACTGAAGGACTGTATTTCTGTATTCAGAAGTCAGAGCTCCCTTCACATGTAGTATAGGTTTTTGTTCTAGTAGGTTTGTGGAATGATATGACACTACTGGAGCAGGTGGGCAAGCTGCTGACAGTAGTTCCAGGGGGATGTTCAATTTGCTACATGTGATTGTCATTTGCATATGCCCTGTCAGCTAATGAGAGAGCTGGATTTCTCTCTATTGTGATTGAATATAGTTTAGGACAGTTTAAGGGTTTTTACAAATATTTATCTTGTTCATAGAAGCAATATGTAAGTGTTTGCATAATGATTTACAACTAGCAATAAACACAGTTTATATGATAGAAGTCCTGTCCTAGGGGTAGATATTACCTGTATGGGTCATCACTGGTAGTAAGAGTTAGACACAGAGCATTTGTGTTTGACACACCATACACCAGGGTGGGCAGCACCTTCACAGGATCTGCCTGGGAGTTAAAGGGTTCCATAGTATTACTTTTCCTCCTGGAGCGGATGCTCTCCCCCTCGGTGGCAACACAGGAGCATCAGTGCAGGCCCGTCTGTGGGGTACTGTGACAGGATGACAGAGGGCTGAGGCTCAGAGACAATGTAAAGTCAAAAATAAAGTTCTTTATTAAACAAAAATAATCAAATAAATAGGCACAAAGGCCAACAGACAGAGGTTCAAACACAAATAATCAAAGTAAACTTACAAAGTAAATGGTCAGGTTCCAAGTCTTTTAAAACAAGACTCTTCTAAACACAAAAACTCTCCAACACAAAGCAAACTCCCAAACAAAAAAAAACATCTCCAGCCAGGGCCTCTCCCCTGGCTTTTATCCCCTGTGGCTGGGGCTCAATTAATCAATAATTACTAATCATTCAATTAGAGCTCCAGCCACATTCTCACATGTTTTTTCATGAATGTGTTTGAACTCCGCTCCCCCACAATTTAAATTTCTCCCTGCCAGTTCCACACATTCATGGTAATATATCTGCCCCGCAGGGGGCCCCTCATAGGGAGGGGGAACACCCACATGTGTACCGGGGTTTACCGGTTACCGGTTGGAGGGGGGAGTTCAGGGTTTCAAGAAAAGGCCAAAAGTTCTACCCCTCCTGAGATGGGGGGATGTCCGTGGTGGTCCACCGGGGCGTTCCATAAGGCAATATCTTTTTCCCCATCTGGCGTCCTCGCAACGGGACTGAACCCTCTTAGCCGCCGGGCAGCTTGTCTCCGCATTCCCCTCAGCAACCGGTACAGAGGCTGGGAGGGACCTCCAGCATCTTCTGCTGGCGGTGGAGGGAGAGACAGCTCCGGCTGTTCCCCCTCTGCTGAAGGTGGAGGGAGAAACAGCTCCGGCTGTTCCCCCTCTGCTGGTGGTGGAGGGAGAGACAGCTCCGGCTGTTCCCCCTCTGCTGAAGGTGGAGGGAGAGACAGCTCTGGCTGTTCCCCCTCTTCTGGCGGTGGAAACACCAGCAGGCACTCTTCCTCTGCTGGCAGAGGTGGCACCAGCAGGCGCTCTTCCCCTGCTGGTGGCAGCGACGGGCAGTCCTCCCACGACGATGGCGGTGGGACCAGCAGGTAATCCTCCTCTGCTGGTGGTGGTGGTGGGAAAAGCCTGCATTCTTTCCCTGCGGGTCCCTTCAGCCCTGGACCTGTGGGCTTCCCCTTCTTGGGCCATGGACACACCAGCTCCTCCTGCTCGGGCCGTGGACGCACCGGCTCCTCCCGCTCGGGCCGTGGACGCACCGGCTCCTCCCGCTTGGGCTCCTTCCCCTCGGGCTGTGGACGTTCGGGCTCCTCCCTCTCGGGCTGTGGACGTTCAGGCTCCTCCCTCTCAGGCTGTGGACGTTCGGGTTCCTCCTCTCTGGGCTCCGGGAGTGGCGGCTCCCCCTCTCTGGGCTCCGGGAGCGGCAGCTCCCCCTCTCTGGGCTCCGAGAGCGGCGGCTCCCCCTTTATGGGCGGCCGCAGCGGCTCCACCCTTATTTCTTCAAGGTTGGGGATCTCCCCCATGTCTATCTCCAGGTATGCCAGGACCATGATGAATATTTCCTGGAGGGACCCTGGGTGATGCTCTCTCCCACTCCTCCCACCTCTCTCCATCTCAATGCCACAGCGTGTTGATGGCTACAGGAAGGTGTGGAAGAGGTCAGCTCCGGGGTGCACCAACCACTCCAAGATCTCCCGTGTTTGTGGGGTGGCTGCCGAGGACGGGGTTGGTAGCTGCTCCTGGTCCGGGTTGTGGGGGCATCCTGCCCAGCTGTGGCCATCCAGCTCACAGTGCCCACAGCAGTCAGCTAATGGTCCATCCGGACAGGACCTCCACTGGTGGTCTTCCTTCCCACACCAGGTGCACCACGGGAACAAGCTCGCTGGGTCCTCCCACAGGGCTTGGGTTGGTGATGGCGGCTGCTACTGACGCCGCTGCTGCCACCGCTGCTGCTACTGCTGCTGCTGCTGCTGCTTCTACTGCCTCCGCTGCCTCTGCCTTTTGCCCATTCTGCGCTCTGCTCAACAACTCTAAAATTAAAAAATTCCAAAACAAAATTCCAAAAAAATACTGCTCTGAACCTCTAGGTGGCGCTATCCCGTTTCTGACATCAAGTGTGACAGGATGACAGAGCTCGATCAGCTGAACCTCGGGTGAGCTTTCCTGTTCAGTGTGCTGTTGGCAACCAAAATTATATTCAAGTGGCTTCTGGCCAGGCCTACGCCTTGGTTATTAAAAAATTAAGTGACATACTTTAAAGCTGCTTAAGTTTCCCCATATCATCATTGCACAATTATTTTCTTGAACATATTTATACTGCATTATTCAGCTAACTTTAATGTCTATTCAAGACACAAATCATTACTTAAAAATTCTATTTCCTCCCACAGTCTTACTTTTAATTTTATACTTTGAGAACTTGTCAACAGATCAGCCTAATCAGCAACCTGTTAAAAACCTAAATCCCTGACATCCCCTGAAGTCCTGCGCTACTGCTTATTTCAGAACAACACATTCTATATGCTATAATAATTGAAAATGCAAGTCATAAAAAATTCACTTGTGAATTGTAAATGCAATTTTCTTAGATTACTTTTTTTTAATGAGTAGAGTTCCAATGGTTCAGCCTCAAGGAACAAAGCCTCTCCTTTTGTAATAAATCTAGGTTTGAAAATGACAAGATGCCGTTTTATGTTTGTTTGTAAACAAAAATTGATCTGATAGCTTAACGGTAAATCGATAGATTTTTTTAAAAATAGTAACTTTAAAAAAATAAATAAAATAAAATGCTATGGTTAAATGGTAATGTAGAGTTAATTAGAAACTTAAATATGATCCATAGGGTAGCCAGCTGGAAGGGGGACTAGTGCAGTGTCTCAAAGAGACTTGTTCTGACACCACCATGGACTCTGTAGAGTGGTGCACCATGAGCATTGCTTTAGGCATCCTGTCACTTGCATGCTCTGAGTTGTCTAATTAGATGAGGACCCCTGAAGAGTAGGATCTTTGAATTATGTTTGTGTTTTTGTCACAGGGTTATATTGGGCAATAGGGGGCATACATTGGTGGCTGATGGTTAGATTGTGTATGTGATAAATCCAGTTATTTGAAACCGTTGCTGGGATCAAAATGTGTTTTTATATATAATTAGCAAATGGTCACATTAAAGTCTTGATGTTAATATGGGTACTTGTTGATCGTTTTTGTCCTTAGCACTTGGGATAGGTCTCTACCAAATTTGCACACCTGGATTTGGCAATATTTAAACATTCTTCTTTACAAAACTGTTCAGGCTCTGTCAAGTTCCTTGGGGAGCATTGATGGACAGCCATCTTCAAGTCATGCCACAAATTTTCGATTGGATTTAAGTCAGGGCTCTGACTGGGCCACTCAAGGACATTTACCTTTTTGTTCCTTAGCCACTCCAGTGTACTTCTCTGTACTTTGCTCCATTCATTTTCCCTTCTGATGAGAAATATCCCCATAACATGATGCTGCCACCAGCATGCTTCACAGTAGGGAGGGTGTTCTTTGGGTGTTGTGCTGTGTTGGGTTTGCGCCAAACATTAAGGCTTTGCATTTAGTCCGAAAGTTCCATTTTAGTTTCGTCAGACCAGAAAACTTTTTGCCACATGGCTATAAAATCTCCTGAGTGTTTTTTTGTGTACTTCAAACGAGATTCTTCATCCAGGAGTAGTCGACTCAGTTGAACTACTGTGATTATTTGCCTTGTTAAGGCAGTTTGTTGTACCTGAGCTAATTTAGGTTTGTTACGACAAAGGGTGTGAAGACTTTTTCAAGGCACTGTATATATTATTATTATTTTTTTTAAATTATTATTCTGTTAAAAAACACTCTTTACCAAACCGGATCAGGAACTTTGTTGTATTTGAATTGTATTTGAAGATCTACAGGTATTTGTATTTAACTTTTATATGTTATCATGATTGACTGGGGGCCAGTTGGGATTGTGGTTTATTTTACTGTAAAGAATGTTCTTCCTAGTCTAGTCCAGATATACCTAAATACCACTTTGCTCCCTATTCATATTATGATGTGCTTTTTACTAAGAGAGCTGATTTGTGTCACACATGCTTATTATAACGATATGAGATAACAACATAAAGTACTTTACAAATATTAACCCAAATTTAATGATTTTTTGCTTCAGTGAAAAGATTTTGGTTATTTTAAAAATGCAAATATCACAATACAAGCTAGAACTGTTAACACATGGATGAAGTACACACACTTGTACATCCTTTTAATTATCGAATAACTACTGTACATTTTTAGAATATGCAAAAAAAAAAAAAAAGGTTATATTAACAATTCAGTTTGATTACCTTCACATTTTTAACAAATGATTCTGGCATTGCTTTTATTTTATTTCACAGAACTTTGATATTTTTAGTCCAGTTGCCAACAAAAAACATTTTAACAATAAACTATGCCTAACACAAGCTAACATTTTCATTAGGAGTGAATCTGCTCAGGATTTGAGCTTGATTTTTTTCCTTTAAATGTTTTTTGCACATTACAGATTTTTTTGGTTGTTGTTGTTAAGCACTGCATGCACTGCTATTTTTAAGGAATGAGGCCTCACAGCTTGACTTAGCTTGTCTTTAGAAAATGTATTAAACAATTCAATAAATATTCTATTGACCCTGACAATTAATGATGGTCTGCTCCAGTTTTCATAAACCTCATACATTAAATCTTACCATGGTTTCCATTTTTTTTTCAATTTGCCCTGACTGAAAACAAGTATGCTGTTCCTGTATCAATGGAGAGCTAGGTGTGTACATCAGCAGTTGGTTTCAATCAAATACAAACGTAGGGTGTTTGCCTGTCCCAGGATAGTGCCTTTGAATAAAGGATGTTTATCCCATTGATTAAAATCACTGGTCTGGCATTTATTGATCTTTTCATCTTTCTCTCTGAATTGGTCACAGTCCAACCCCTGTGGTTCTAGCTGGAATGAAATCATTGGTGGTCTTTCTTAATTTTCTGCGCATAAGGATCTCTCCTGGGCTATGGCCATATTCCAGTGGTGTGGACCTATATGCAGGCCCGGTGCTGGGTTAAGCAGCACCCCAGGAAACAATTGCTATGCCCCCCCCCCCCCTCCCCTCAAAAAAAAAGAACTGTTACTGTCAGCAAAACATTACTGTCACAACAACCACATTACAATCACAACTATTTTTACATTTAATATATACGAAGGAAATTTCAGTGCTTCTTTTTAAACGTAAAGCAACAATACACATTTCATAAACATTTTAATCAATTAATAATAAATGTTTCATGTATGTATTGGGACAGCAAATATACTCTCATAAATAAGTTAATAAAAACTGTTAATAAAAAACGCTATTAATCTAGTCCGCTTCCTTTTTTATATGACAACTATGTTTCTTTGAACTGCTTTGTTGGGTACGGTATCCGTGTCTGTAAATAAGTGATCATTGACTGACTACACATTTTTTCCAGACTCTTATCAACGGTCCCAAATTAAAGCTTGTAACATTTTAAAATAATAGGGTGATTTTCAATGTTTTTTTTGCTCCAGAAAAAATCATTTGGTGAAAATAATTGTAAAAGCTTAAAGAGGCAAATCTAGCAAGACATAACACAGATTTAGAAAAAATGTATTACATTTTTGAATTTTTTTTTGAAGTTGCACAAAGTGGAGGAAATTTTGCATTGGACAAAAAAACTTTGAAAGTCGTCCTTCAATAATTAAAAAATACCTCACCTAAGTCAGATGGCAATTCGACAAGCTTTCTTGCTGGTCGAACTCATCAATCAGGTCAGAGTAGCTCATTTAATCTGCAATGTCATTCTCAATGGACAGTCCAACCAGTGCCTCTTGGCTCATAGTTGAACGAAGATCATTTTTATTAGTTTCAGCTTGGAGAAACTTCTTTCTCCTGATGCCAAGCTAACAGGGTGATAACAGTATTCAGAGTGCAATCCAGGTATTGGGAAAGACTTCACTAAATCCATGTGATAAAATGAGCTGCAAAGCATCCACTGATGATAATTTCTGTGGCAGAAGGTCAGCCAAGCTGACAAGTTCTTCACATAGCTAATTTCCATTGATGTCGGACTTTTCTCGATATGTCAAGTGTACTTGAAAATTGTTACACTTACTGTGCAAATCCTCTTTTTCCAGATCTTTAACACTGTGGATGTCACACAGTACACTGAAGTATCTGCAGTGTTCCTGTAACTGCTCAAAGCGATGCTCAACGGATTGCAAGGCAGTGTCGACAAGCGTTTTGAAGCACTGAAGACGAAATTGCTGTTCGGGATCTAGAGCAGCTTGGTCATCACAATAATAATCAAACTGTTTTCTCTTTCGGCGTGGTCATTTCACATTCTCTGCTGAGGATTCTGGTGTATTTCCCATTTCTTCACCAAGGTCCCTTGCTGTTGTTTTGGCATCATTGAGTCCTGTTTCGCGGTACTTTATCAAGAATGAATAAAAGGAAAAGATTCAATAAACAGTGAGGGGAGCAGTGAAAACATTTTTTGAAATATTTAGCAACACAATAAAAAGATCAACTAAGCAATAATGACCACATATCTCTATCAAGAACGTGAATGACACATTACAGCTACTGTATTGGTATGACCTACATCCACAGCATATAGAATATATGATTATAAATTCCTATGCAAAGTTTAGACAAATTCAGACAAGCAGTTTCCAACATATAGCCTTCAATAGCTCAGCTTATTAGTTGTAGAAAGGTATATCGTGAGTTTATAATATTTACATTTTTACTGATGGTGTGTGTGTCTTACATCCTCTATTCTTATCTGTGGTGAAAATTATGCCTTTGTCTCCAGACATAAGTAAGACTGCATAGTCGACATGTTGCTTTTTACTGTGCAGGCTTTCTCTTTCTGCTCCCCTGTTAAGATCATAATGTAATGTAGTGTGCAACAGTCCATTGCTAAGGAATCCTAGGTTATATGTAGTTATCCAACCACTTCCACTTCTTGTAAAGCGCTTTGTAATGGTGGTCCACTATGAAATGCGCTATATAAGATAAAGATTGATAAATTGATATAAAGACAGACCATGAAGTTAATCACATAATTAACCAATATAAAAGTGTGTTTCACATTTGAAACATTCCAGGAATTTCTCAAACAAGGCATACAAAGGTTATGCACTGATTCTTCATTGTGTACTGAGAATATTCATTCGTTAGTCACTGGTCTTAGCCCTCTTGCTCTTTTGTGGCATAAAATGCCATTTTAAACATACTAATACTACAACGCAATGTTTTACTATTCAGCAGCCAATCTAACAAAGGTAAGCTTTGACTAAGAATGGTATACATATATCTGTGTTTCAAATATAGTAAGGTACCACTGTATTTGAATATTCAATTTCAAATAAATGCCTTGCAGTGTGGCATTTAGATGCATTCAATTTCTGTTAGATGTTAACTAAAATGTTTGCAATTTAATGTTTTTTTTTAATGTATTTGTGTGAGGGAGTATAGAAATTCCATAGAGTTATACAGGAGAACCAGAGTCATTGTTTTACATAAATTACTGAAAATGCTGAACTAAAAAATATATTAAAAAAAGGTTGTAGTGCAGCCTGTAGATATGGTTAGAAGAAAACAATGACATCTAAGGTTGAACTCAGGATAATAAAATGATAAAACTATTGCCAAGTTGAAAGTATGTTATTCCCAGTATACCGACAGAAAGAACATGGTATCTTGAAGTACCTAGAAACCCATAAAGAAAATATGGTAGCTAGCATTCAAGGGAATCAATTGAAATAGACTGCATCTGAACTTTTATAAAATGTTAATGCAGTATTTAAAGAGACAGTTTGTGTCACCTCTAATAGACAAGGGGTATTATGACAAGTATAGCTGTTTTTAGTGTTCCTTAAACTTTTCAGTAAAGGTTAATTAAATGAATATTTCAACAACTAAATATCTAAGTATAGCATATTATTATGTTATAGCATATCCTTATAGCAGATTGTAGGTTATTATCTGCTTTTAAAGTGGTTATACTTAGAAAAATACATTTATAAATCATAACCGTCATGAAATTCCATTGACAATATGGATCACAAATGTGCAGTTTTGAAAGAAACATGATATTGCAAACATGCTGCATTTTAAAACAGAGTGAGAAGTACTCAGTTTTCTTGCTTTCCCTTCCAGGAAACATGTTACACTTGCACTGTCTGGGTTATTTCACCTCAGAAGTATCTTCAGGGTCACCCATCTTATGGCTTAAAAGCATGTCAGTCATTATGGGACACAGTTGGTTAGCATCTAACAAGAAAGGTGTCCCAGAAGGGGTGAGGGCAGTTCATCCTTCAAGTGAAAGGACCATGAAAGTGCAAGACTAAGAAAATGCAACGTCTGCAAACAGATTTATTTAACCTACAGTCGTGTATTTCCAGATATCATGTAACATTTAAATATATATGTGCTAAACCATAAACAAAATTCTAAATTGCTTTCAAAGTACACATTTTCTAACTATATAGTGCTTAACCTTTAGCGGTCCATTTATCCAGCGCTTGTCAGGTACGTCAGCTCCAGTTTATTTTCACACATGCTGTTTATTTTACACGTGCTGTTTAAAATCTTTTTTTTCAGAGTAAAACAGGTTTAAAAGGCACTGAATCGCAAAAAGACACTCAGTACTGTATCTCCAGCCAAGCCCCACCCCGTGTTCACTGTATTTTTCACATACCTCTTTATAGATGTGCATACTGATAAATCCTCTCCTGATCACTTGTTTTATCACCAAACTTCTCAACAATGAGATCCAAGACATGATTTTATTACTATAACATCTCAAAAAGCGCTGCAAATGTCAGTGATATTCTTTGAGCGCTGGATGAGAAAGCGACATCGGACTGGAAAGGTAGGACAGCAAAGGATTGAATGTGCATGGCAAACAACATTTATGGAAATATTTTGTAACAACAATCACTTTTAACAACTGCAACTATTTGCCTGTGTTTTTTTTTTTTAAAGGAAAAACTATATAAAATACAGTCAGATGTATCTAGCTAAGGTTTTAGTTGTGTTATTGTCATACATGCAAAATCAGTCCACATGAACAATACTTCCATATTAATTTTCTTGTCGAACATATTTATAAAACATGATATGTTCAGCTTTTTTATGTTCTGACATGAAAAGCAATCAAAACCAAAACAGCCTTCTGAAGACTGGAAGCGAGGCCCAGTCTTGTTACTTTCTGGCCTCATCGTGACTCTAACCTAGGGATGGGCAATTCCAGTCCTGGAGGGCCGGTGTCCCTCCTGACTTTTGTTCCAGCTGTGCTCTAAATTACTTAATTAGACCAATAAGTGGTAATAATTGGTCCAATTAAGTAATTTAGGGCAAAGTTGGAAAAAAAAGCCAGGAGGGACACTGGCCCTCCAGGACTGGAAGTGCCCACCCCTGCTTTAACCAGTAGGGGTTGCTGAAGCAAAATGAGGTGAATTAATCCCCTCTAATTTTTCTCAATTTTTTTTTTTTTTTTTTTTATATTATTATTTGATAGTTATAGTATTCGTGGTTTTCTTTTAAGATAGTGTAGATTAGCTATTTATGATGCTGTAATTTGGGAAGGCTTTGACATGCATTTGCCCAGTATATTCACTACATTTGACAACAAATGACAAAATATAATCCAAAAAAATCTTTCCTATGCAATCGCTGAAAACTGGTAACAAAATGCTTATACAGTAGGATTTGAAACAAAAGGTAAACATTAATCAGCTCTCTTGGATTGCTATATTTCTCTAAAACCACTTTGATGCTGAAGACACAGAGTCAATCAGAGCAATAAGCTTTGGATCAACATCCAATCCCTATGGAAATATTCCAAAGTACTAGAAGAATCAATAAACATAAGCTAGGGGTAAAAGAATAAGAAGATTTTTAGTACAGTGCAAAAATTAAGATATTTGCTTAGGGATTTGGACAACAGAACATAAGTCCTGTTACTTAGCTCTGGTACTCGTAGCTAATATTGCCAAGTCTGTGTCCTTCATCTTCAGCAGCAAGTAGCCATCTCTGTATTATCCTTGTTCTCATGCTTTGCCTGGGATCAACACTACACTCCCACTTCTCTATAGTCCCCAGTTATATACACAGCAATTCATATCACGACACTGTAGTATAAAAATGATTTTACAAAATAATGTATAATATCATAAGAAAAAAAAGGTTTTTTTTAACATCACAAGCAACTCAAAATATATCTTACCTTTGTCAAGATAAAAAGCTGTGTCCTCTTACAGGACGATGTACTATTGCTTTTCTTTAAAAAAAAAAAAAAAACATTATACGGTTTTATGTATAATAAAACAATGTGTTCTTTCTGTGCAAAACGTAAGGCTAAAGTGTTTATGAGACACACAAAATAAATGTTGCATGTATATCAGAGACATCTCAAAACAAACACAAATAAACACTGCAAGAAAATAATACCTTTTTTTTTTAACAGCAATAAACTGGAAAAATATCTTATTCTTTATTAAGATAAAAGCACTGTCCTTACAGGATGGATATTTAGTACTATTGTTTTTCTTTTTACAAAATGCAAGATATGTTACCCCTTGTCTAGGCAAAGACAGACAAATAGTAATGTCCCCAAAAAAGTATAGTTGAGATTGACAGTCATCATTGTGTTGGAGCCAAGAACTTGCATACAATGCATTTAAAAAAACAAAAAAAACAAAAACAACGTTCGTTACGAATATTCGTTTGTACTCATTGCTTGGCACAGCCCTACCAATGTATAAAGCTGCATATTTTGTGGACTGCATACATCATTTGCAATTCAATTATTTGCTAATCTAGATTTAAATTATATTTAACCCTTCATAGGGCCACTATTGCTCAGCTCATAACAACTGCTGTGCTCTGTTGCTAAACCAGACATGGCTAACAGCTAATCACTTAAAAATAACATACATTGGATTTGTCATGGCATACCTCTGCCAACTGTATTGAATTAGTGCAATCTGTGGTAGGGCAAAAACCCTAAATCTAAATTATGTGTGGTGTATATATGTAGGGTTCGCAGGGAGGGAGTTAAAACCCTACCTGCAATAAAACATGTGAGAATGTGGCTGGAGCCTTAATTGAATGATTGACGGTTAATTAGGCTCCAGCCACATGGCTTATGAGGAAGTGAAAATCCTTTGTTTTGGAGAGTTTGTGTTTGAGAGGAGTGCTATGGAGTGCTTATGAGCTGTGTGTTTATAAATGATCAGTTAAGGTGAATGCCCAGCCTGGTAGTCAAGTTGTTTTTGTTAACCTTTTATTTTGGCTTGTGTGCTTGTTTATTTGTTCATGTGTTTTTTGTTTGTTAATAAAAGTGTTAAACAGTGCTTTAAACTGCAGCTTTCTGGTCTGTGTCTCATTTCTGACACTATCCTGGTACACAATCCTTTTGACATCTGAAAACAATGGTTTCCAAACAGCAGAGTTGGCATGCATTTTTGCTGAATGGAGCCCTCAACTAGCTGTTTTCACTGATATGTCCTTCTGTAATGCAGAGTTAAGCTGTTCTGTGATAATGGGGGACAGCTCTTTCATATGCTATGTTTAGTTAAGCACTTTGGTGGTGTTTCAGTTATTTTGATATTAAAAGGAATATTTTACATTCTCTGAATTTGCTAAACATTTTCATCCATTTGTTCTCAGGGTCACAGATCCTCTGAATGTCACAGGAATTCCTGGGTTAGGAACATCAGTATGTCCAAGTCATCAATGTTTAGAATGATTCAAAAACTCATACCGAAACCTCCCGTTTTTCAGATGAGGTCAGAGCTGGATACTCTATCAACTATTGTAGGACTGAATTAGCACATTCCAGTAAGAACGGCAAACTATTCAATTTCTGAATCTCACATTGTTCAGGTTCCTTTTCTGGTTTCACAGATTGGCTGAGAATGCTGTGGTTTAGGGGGATGGACTATCTCCAAAGGCAATAATCGGTGTTCATGTCAATTGCCAGCAGGTGGATTACATAAAGCCAGTACCGAACACAAAAAGAAACTAGGGGCCATACCAAATCAAACCCTGATCGCTGTTGCGAAGGAGTGTTTATGCGATAATATCCATATCGCATTTTCTTATCACAAAAACAAAACTACCCATTTCCAATCTGCGAAATGGGCAGAGAAAGTTTCGCAGGTAGGAGGGACTGCCGAAAGCAACATGAAAACAGCTGTTGACCAATCCCCAGCTGGGATTTGTGACATTTTGAAACAGCGGAAACAAGGTGGTAACATGCAAAAAGGCAGGCAAAGGCAGCTAGGGCAGAAAAAAAAGTTTATGTTGTACTACTGTTTAATTTGAATATCAGTGAATGAATGCTATTACATACAACTACTACTAGTAGTAATAATAATACAAAAATGTGTTTATTAATATATAATAATAATAATAATAATAATAATAATAATAATAATAATAATAATAATAATAATAATAATAATAACAAGTTATCTGCTTTTATTTTTACTGTGTAAAATATTGAAAAATACGGATGTGAGTTTGAAAGAGAACACACTCACACACGCACACACACACACACACTTGGCAATTACCTCTGTTTCCACGACGTCATGATGCATTGTTCTGTCGCTGTTATGAAAGCGTGCCACATTGTTTTCCAGATTTTGTAAATCCATACCGTGCCCTGGCTTAGTGTCAGCACCATGCAATGCCAGCATCCTCATACCCGACTGGCACGGTGCTGCCCAGAGCCCTGTTGTGCACAAGGCTGTATAGTAACTGCACAAGAACGAAGATTTAAAAAAAAAAAAAAAATTTTAATTTATTACTTTTGAGTCACGTTCATAAAGTTTTACTTTTACGATCTATTTAGATCCCACTTATATTGTAGGTTTTAAGTTTGTATTGTGACAGCGGTCGCCTAGTCAGTACCATGTATAATATGTTATTCTTCAGCTCGAGTGAACTATCCAGCGGTCGCGAAAACTTTATTTTGTTTTTTTTTCCATTAACGATTAAAACATAAAATAAAATTTGTCCGGTCTCAAACATCAGACATAATCAATAATAATAGTATTATTATTATTATTATTATTATTATTATTTATTATTATTATTATTATTATTATTATTATTATTATTATTTCTTCTGTGAAAGACCCAAAGCAAATTTATCTTGATGCTTCTGAGATGACCTTCATAGGTATTATGTAATTTTGTTATCTACATGGATTTATACGTTCCGAGGAGACCGCTTAGCACGCTAACACAGTATAGCCAAAATGTGCTTCCTTGTACTGGAATAGTGGGCTTGTTCTTATATGATGAGAATTTGGGCTTCATAATGTTTCTGTCTAGGCCAACATGTTGAAGTACTTTACAATAGTAACCAAATGTTTAAAACTAAAAGTTAATATTTTTAAAGTGGTTAAAACATTCAAACATGCTTTATTAGTATTCTAGTTTGTTTACATTTGTTTGCATTGCGTTAATTGAAGTTTAATGTAACGGAGCACTGTGCCTTTAAGACATTAATAATTTGAACAGAGGTGGGTGACATCACAGGTGGCGTGTGAATATGTCCATGGACTTAAAGTGTACCGTCCGTCGTTGTAGTGTACTACAAAGATAAGAAATAAAAGAATATATATATATATATATATATATATATATATATATATATATATATATATATATATATATATATATAAAACAAACAAAAAAAAAACAAATGTACATATTACAAACAACGTATATTATGATAATAATAGGAATAACACATATACTAACATTTGATTCTGTAAATTATTAATTTTAAATTATTCAGTATTGTGTGCAAGTGTTCGATATATGAGGTCAGTGGAGTGTCTTGAGGCATGTACTTTTTTATTTTATTTTTGCAAATATCATGATGTTTAATGTTATTTTTTTTACCATTTGCTTAACACTAGCACTGCCATAGACGCTTTTGCAATTCAAATTTAAATATCTCAGTGTATGTGAATCTCTCTTGCATGTCCGTTCTTAAGTGTTACTAAATATTTGAATTAAATACCCATACAGTGTTTCAGCTGCAGCACAGTAAAAATGAATACGTTATAAGCACTTGCTTCTTCAACCACCAGACCCACAGTTTATGCGGCATATTGAATTCAATACAATATAGCTGACAATTTAGTCTGGGCTTTGTAATAAAATCAACGTCATTGTGAAAGAATGTATTATAAAGTCATTCTACACATCATATATTATTATTATTATTATTATTATTATTATTATTATTATTATTATTTTTAGTAATTTTATTAGTAGTTGTCACAAAATATACACATTGAATCACAGTACAGTGTGTTATAGCTAAACTACTTTTTTCTCATCTGCCTGTCCTCTGAATCGAGTTACCACCAACAGCTCAACTCGGCGAGCCCCACTGCACTCCACTACACTCCTCAGGCAGAATGACTGTGTCACCCTGAGTGTGTCTAAGCTCTCTGCACAAGTTAGTGACCACTGGGAATGATGCTAAATGAAAGCTACAGACTCTTGCATTATGCAACGCAAATGACACAGCTGTATTCTGTCAAAGGTGGTACTCACAGTAAACTAAACTGTGGGTGGTACAGTTTCGTTTACAGTGACAATGGTGCAGTGATGTTCCGGCTTTAGTGCTGGCCCTTGGTGACAGCTCCGGAAACGTGTTATCCGTCTAGTGCACAAACAAGAGGATTTAATACACAGATTTAATACCCTAGGAAAGAACTGTCAGACCAGCCTGTCTAAAGAACTCTGTTCTCGCTGCTAAATGCCCTCACAGGTTGGGTGGGAGATTTACAAACAAGAATCATTGTATTTCTGTCAGAATCACTCACATAATAAACAGTATGTCTTGCAGATTAGTTGTCTTCTCTGATTGATTTTATCATACTTTACTATGTACTGTACACAAGCAACCTGCCCTCCCCTGATAACAATAATTTAAAAAATAACTAGTAAATAATAATGAATACATCTTGCAGATTTGCAATCTCACCTATGCAGTCTCCAACTGTGTATATTAATCGCCACCCCATCACAGACATCTCATATAATTTCTTGCACAACAAGAACGGACACATTAGGACTTCAGAATGAAAAAAAGGAATGCTAAATAAATATTAAACCACTGGATGGTCAGTTAATGAGTGAAAATCCAGTCCAGAGATGCATTTCAATGGCACTTCCAGTTTTAGCTCCACTCACTTCTGGTAACGTTATCTGAGTAAATACAAGTGCAAGTATTCGCACGAGTATTGGTTTCCGAGTATGAGAAATAGGATCTCTGCATTATCTGCTGTACTGAGTTGGATAATGTAAAAATGTTTTCTTCCTCTGGGTTTGTGAGTCCAGAGCTTGTTGACTGCCACTGAAGGTCCAAAAGCAAGGATCCCAGTCCTTCAATGAGGTTCCACCCTTTTCCAAAGAGCCACTCAAAATAATAACGTCCAATGTAATGTTACACACCAACAATAGAACTGCTGCAAGAACATGGTCAGTATCCTGTCTAACCTGTCATTTAAAGATACAGGGGCCATAACACATACATAACACATATACTACTTTTCACCCTGTATATCACTAGTGTTTTATACCTATATAGGTGAATTTCACAATGACTGATTTCCTGTTAGGATACCCTGTGTTCTACACAAATCAATGTCTTCAGAGTGTCTTCTCCTGGCCCTCTGGCGCTGGAAATGGCAGTGATGGCTCCTCTCCTTCTGGCGCTGGAGATAACAGCGATGACTCCTCTCCTTCTAGAGCTGAAAATGGCAGCGATGGCTCCTCTCCTTCTGGCACTGGAGATGGCAGCGATGGCTTTTCTCCTTCTGGTGCTGGAGACGGCAGGAATGTCTCCTCTCCCTCTGGGGCTGAAGATGGTAGTGATGGGGCTTTTCCTGATGGAGCTGTAGATAACGGGAGCCCTGCAATATCTGCAGCCAGGTAGCGGAATACCATGTCCACAATGTCTGGGAGGGACACTGGGCAGTGTTGCTTTTCCCAGGCTTCCCATCACTCTCCATCTCTGGCCCATAGGAGGTTGATCACATTGGGGAGGGCCTCTTTGCCATTCCTCCTCGGCTCCACCAGCCAGCCCCAGATTACCTCAGAGGAGAGATAATTTGTTGGCCTCTGAGCCAGCAGGACCTCTCCCCCTGATGCCAGACGCTCAAGCTCCTCCATCTCCTGCCATGCATGGCTCTGGCTGAGTGGAAGGTACTTGACCTCACCACACAGGAAGCACCACCCTTTCTCATCTAGATAGACGAAGCAAACATCAGGCATGGTAAAGACGCGACGGGACCTGCAACCGGCCCTGCTTTGCTGTTACTGCACCTCCTGCTGCTACTGTTGCTCCTTGCTCTGATCACTCTTTCCCATTATTTATTTATTTTCTTCCCAAACAAAAAAAGCAAACACTCCTTCCCCCCCCCACCCCCCATCCCCCATAGTATTCCTGGTCTGATGCTTGTTGACGCTGTTATCCCACGCTGCCACCAACTGTGAAAGGGTGGCTTTGAAGGGGTGATGTCAGACCAGAACAGAAACCAAAACAAGGAATGGCGGGGCAAAACTGAAATGCTGCGGTGCTCAGTATTTTATTAAATAATACAAAATAAAGATTTATATAAAAGAAAACACTAAACAAAAAGGGCACAAGGGCCAAACAAGCAAACAGTAACTAGTAGTATGCCAGCACATGTAGCAATAGTTTACTTTTTTACCAAAGTCTCTAACAGCTGCAGGCTTTTATACAGGTGACCCTCTCCTGAATAGCAACAATTAATCAATTAATTAACTTGGGAGATGGTCACCTTCTGCACAAGGTTTTTATGAATGGGGATTTTAACCTCATTCATGTGACTATATTATGAACCGGCTTTTCGCCGGTCTCACACAAAAAATAATAATGTTATATATAATAATATATATATATATATATATATATATATATATATATATATATATATATATATATATATATAGACGACGGGAACATATGATATGATATTTTGACCAAATACAAATGAGTAATTTTGTTACAATGTAAAAAACTAAATGATAAACAGACAGAAATGGCTTGGAGTTTATAGGGTTAAAATGCTATTTTATTTTGACTCTGACATTGTAATAAGCAGATCTACACTGTAACGTAGGGTACAGCAGATGTTTAGACATCAGAGGATCAAATAGCGTTCAAATGTGGTTCTCTGTCACTTCACAAACACATTATCTCCTGATTATGTTGGCCAATCAAAGTTTGATTATTGTGGCAATTGCTGGGCATAGTAACTAGCTTGATGAAAAACTAAATTCAAACACTTGCACAAAAAATTTATATTTTTAGTGGAGGAGGAATGGGGAGAAAACATAAAACAGTTTATGAATATTCAAAAGAAAATGAATGTTTCAAAGTATTCAAAAAGCAAAAATAGCAGAAGTGGGTCAGACGAGGTAGAGGATGCATAACACTGCAAATACTAACACAAGAAAGTGAACTGAGAGACAAACAATCCATTTATGTAGCTTTTAATCAAACTTTAATAAAAAGAAAGCACAGAATGACTGTGTTAATGAGTTTGTCAGAGCGCTGTGCTTTGCTGGGCAGCCATTGTTTATTGAGGAGGTGTGTATTGGTGACTTCATGTGATAGTATTGTCTGTCCATCAGCTAAAACACAGCCTAACACTGACAATCTTAATCGAAAACATTTGATAGAAAATGGTGATGCTTTAGCTGGTAAACTTATTTGGAACACACTGATGGAAGTGTTCAGTGTGATTTTTGATGTCTCTCCAATGGCTTGCACCACCCAGTTCTGTCAATTTTCTTTTTATTTCTTTTAGGCAAATAAACCTTGCTTGTTTTGTGCTGATGTCATGTTCATACCTTCTGTAGATACTATTTCCATCAGCACAGCGAGATTCTGCTCATCATACAGTACGTGCCAGGGACATTGTTAATCAGAAAGCAGAACTGCTACGCATCATATTCCACATGTAAAGTGTGCATACTGAGATTTTCTCACCCCGATTTTTACTGATGTTTCAATTAAAAACAATTTTTTACCGATTTGGAGCGTATTTAAGATATATGTTAGTCTCTATAAAATTAAAGGGATTTTTTTAGATAATTTTTGGTTTTTTGAACACTAATGATTTAAATGAATTATTATTAATATATATATATATATATATATATATATATATATATATATATATATATATATATATATATATACACAAAAATGACAGTGCACAACTTTTAATCAACAATGATCACTTGCCTTTGTATTCTTTAACCCTTAACGCACCTCTGACTGAGATATACCACATGAATTCCAACAAACGGGACCATTAGTGATAATTTCCAATGAACAATTAAAGTAGAAATAAATAAATATATCTCTGTTAATTGTTAACCACATATTTATTTATTTATTTATTGATTGATTGATTGATTGATTGACTTTAAGTGTGCCTAATTATTTATCCCTGTCTCCCCAATTTGAAATGTCCAATAATTGTTTCCCTTGTCACTGCAGCAGTTCCCCACACAGTTCAGAAGAACTGAAGGTTCAGTGGGTGTCCTCCAATCCAACCAGGAGCCAGCTTTGTTGTTTACACCCAGGAACTCGAGAGCTGGCTTCTGGAGGACAAAAGCCAGCCCTGCAGGTTCGATCCTCGAGGATTCTTGCTGGTTTTGCCTCCATAACCCATGGGAGCGCAACAACCAATACGACGTTACCTTTGGAATCTCCAGTGACCAGCTACTTCGCACAGTCAAGACACGAACCTGTGCTGTATGACACTGTGCAACTCAACACGGGTGTGCTTTTACTGGCTAAGCCATCGGGGACCCCTGGGAATCTGTTATTTTATGGTTTATGTACAGTGGAAAGCTCTTAACCTCTTATGATCCCCTGTTCCGCGGGCAGAACATAGGTACTGCAATTACACATTATATTTCAAAAATCATCTGTAATATTATTACAAAAGCTAAACAGCAAAAAAAAAAAAACTTACTCAATATCAAAAACGTTGTTTTCCTACCGTCAAACAGCGAAGGAATATTTCAAATTTGCCATTTCACTGCTGAGATATTCCCTTCGCAATGTATCTAGTACCTCACGGTTCAAAAACAACTCAGACCGACTAGCTGTGCGTTTCGTATTTGTAGATGGTGAAATCTCCCCGATCACGTTGTAGGGGAGGTCACAAGCTGTACATTCATACCTTGACTTTGTTTGTAGCCTAATCCACTGAAGAGTAATCGATGCGCGTACGTAAACAAGACACAAGCGAGAGTGCAGTGTTAGGCACATAGGATCAAGGTTTCTTACCGTTTTCTGATCATTTTTCAATTTGTAAAATTTATAAAATCAAACGAAATGGCGAGCAGTGTTCCAAAGCATCCCAAAAGAAGTCGATTCAGTCTTTTTGAAGTTTTGGAGGAGATGGTTAATAGTGAAAGTGAAGACGAAAATGACTTTCTGGGTTGGAGAGCGCTGATTCAGCGTCTGTGAAGCAGCATTTGAAGATGGACTGGAGCCTCTTCAAGATTAGTAAGTATAATGGATCCAAACTACATTTATTATTATTATTATTATTATTATTATTATTATTATTATTATTATTATTATTATTATTATTGTTGTTGTTGTTGTTATTATTATTAATTGTAATTTTCAATTTGCATTTTTACTGTAAATGTTATTAAAAAATGCAACCATTTGACCCTCAAGGGGCACATAAAAATAACAATTTTTAAAATAATTTGTATTGCTTAGTAAAGAGCAACACCATGTCTCATCTGTGCTGTGCTGTGCTGCTGTATACGGTCCCTGAACTTTACGATGCATTACAAGTTGCAAGAAGTAATTGTTGCTTCCCGGCCGTCTTTATTATTTTCTTATTGATGTTCATTGATTTAGATTATTGCATGGGAGTGTTTAGCAAACTTTTTTATATCTCACCTAGAGACAGTGTAGGTTTCCTAACCTTTCAAGATAAGCTGTCTGCCTGCTCCAACAATCACGCACACAGTTCCTTTGTTTGCCACATATCAATCAAAGTAAAGATGAAAGGAACTGAAGTGTTTTCAGTCTGGCAGCCTGATTTAGAGCAGCAAAGGTGTCTGCAATCTCATTATTATTATTATTATTATTATTATTATTATTATTATTATTATTATTATTATTATTATTATTACTGTAGACATTTAGCAGATGCCTTTGTCCAATAATCAACATATGTTCATGTGTCAGCAGTGCTTGATTGAGTTTAACCACTTTATTTTGAAAAAATAAACCTCATTATTTTGCTTCTTGACATTTACATACTTTCAAGTGAGTGAGTAACAAAAATACAGTCATGTATTGAAAATTCAGAGCTACAAAAAAATCTCAGTAGCAACATTCTCCTGCACAAACACACAGTTATGTGAGAGCAATGTGCCTGACAGTTGTGGCATACGAATTGAGAGTATTTGTCATGCATACTCATTATGGATACATTTCAGGCACCCCAAAGCTCTCCAAAAAGGCCACCTTTTGAATGAAATATTGGACAAATAAGTAAAAAAAGAGGATTACAAAATCTAATTCATGTGGCAATGTATAGCATGTGAGGTGCCAGAAGGTAACCTCCCTTTTAGATCTTGCTCAATAAACTAGTGTACGACTGGCCATAGATTTACACAATATTCATTTTTGGAGAGGTTCGGAGAGGTTTGGGGACCCATGGGCCTAGCTTTGTAAAAACTCATGTAGAATGTGATCCCTTTATTCAATCTGTTTTATCCAGTGTAGTAGACATGTTGGGGAAGCACTGGAAAAAAAATCTGGCTCTTTTCATGTGCTACAAGGTGAAAAAATGACGATAGAATATAAACAAATGAAAAGCTTTTCTTGTTTTTTTTTCTGGATATCTCCTTCCAGTGTGGCACTGAGTAAGACTTATATCAAATCTGAGTCCTAATGGCCAGGGGGTTATCTTGAATTCAAGCCCTGAACTATGCCAGTGCTGTCTATACTTTGGAAGATAATGTGATTTATTTAAGGCCATAGCCCTCCAGGTGAAAATTGCCTTTGGTAGGCTGGGGGTTTAAGATGTTAATATATTCATGTTTGTACACCTTCATTTTGTTTCCATTAAGCAGTTGAATAGCAAAGGAAATGCAATTTTTTGACCACAAAATGTAGCAAGTCTTTTTTCTCATTTATTGTATGGTAGATTTATTGTATCATTTATTGTATGGTAGAGCATTGCAACAACTGGTGGGCATGATGATGACGGATGATGATAGAAACAGTATAGATAGAAACAGCATTTATCAATTTGTTGATACCAGTGCACCTAGAGTCTAGAGTTCAAGAGCCTGTATAGGGGGGAAGGAGGAGGGACCTCCAACACAGCAGTTTAAGCAAGATACCAGTCCGCCATTATTGTTTCAGAGCACTGGAGAACACAGCGACCAGAGTTACAGTCATGAACTTCGTACATACATCCATTCTGAAAAAGAGATTTCCCAATGATATTCTTTCTAAAAGCACATTATTTAAGACAAATTGGGTTTTTTTAGGTTATATTACATATATTTGGGGATTTTTGTCTTTTTTCAAGGTTATTTCTTATGCCCGTTTGCACTCCTCCATGAAACTAATTGTTAACATTTTTCATTTAAATAACTAGCAAAGCCATAGTATATTGTCCATCCTTTAAGTTTTTATTGTAACAAAGGTAAGATATTGTTTGAGTTTCTTGCTGTTAATTTTAATTTTCTTGTCTTTAGTGTTTTTGTTGTGAGATGTGTCTCTGTTGTACACACTGTCAATATCCATTTTGTGTTTTGTAAACACTTTAGCCTGCTATTTTTTGCACATTTTGATGAAAAGAAAATCAATAATTGTCCTGTAAGAAGACACAGCTTTTTATTTCAACAAAAGGTAAGATATATTTGAAGTTGGCTGTAATGTAAAAAACAAGTTTATGGTCAAGTTCGGAGTAAAAATAAGGATCATAAAGTAAGAGTTTCTGTACGGTTATTGTTTTTTGAGTGTGAGTTCAATTATGGGTGTAAGTACAAGTAATAGGTTCTCTGCGCACCCCTAGAACCCACTACACATTCTTTAAACAAATAATGACAAGAAATCAATGAATGACTTAATGAATTCAAGTATATTTCTAAGCTAACGGAGAAATAAAATAACCATTACTGGGTTTAACTATTTTTAGAACTAGAAATCGACCTTGACATGTGGATACTTGAATTGCAATTGAAAAACAAAAGAAATTGTTCAGGCTTTCAGATTAGTGTTATAAATATTTTGCACAGGCAGTAGCTTCACAAATAATTTATTTAAAAACTATGATGGGTAGAAAGTCAGAGTGGAAGTTCTGACACCTACATTTTTAAAATAGATAAATGTCAATATTAATGCAAATGCTGAGAAGGCAGGTTGGTGATCAGTGGTGTAATGCATGCAGAGAAAACAAAATCATTGATTGTGACACACATTTTTGCATATTTTATTTGTAGGGTTAAATTGAGATGGAGTTCTTAACAGTGTAAGTCTAAATGATTTCAATGAAAATAAAAATGATAGCAATGGAAGATTTTTTTTTTTTCAGAACATTTCCTAAATGTTTGCATTGCAAGGAATTATTATAAAGTTCTGTTACCAGCTTTGGGACATATAATAAATTACATTTATTATTATTATTATTATTATTATTATTATTATTATTATTATTAATAATAATAATAATAATAATAATAATAATAATAATAATAATAATAATAATAATAATAATAAATAAATAAATAAATAAATATAGGGGAATGCAGAACCCATTACTGGTACTGTTATTAGGGGGTGTGCTGTCTGAGCACAAATGAGTATTCATAACAAGGAAGGCCAGTCTGAAAACGTTTGAGGTATTATAAATGGCAGTGTATTTAAATTGTTTCTTAGGTTTCGATCAAAGCAATTTTTGGTAGAAAATGGAGGTAACAGTGCTGACAAATTGATTTTTTGAAAAGCAAAGCCCCTCAAACATTCAATTAAGTACTGAAAAGGTTACCCAACTAAATAGCTCAAAAGTTTTTTTTTTTTTTTTTTTTTTTTTTTTTTTTTTTTTTTTTTTTTTTTTTTTTTTTTTTTTTTAATTAAATTATTATTATGGAAGCTTTTTGGAGAAATGTCTTAGAATTGCATAGTACAACAGAGAAAAATCAATATAGGTTCAAAAGAAGAAATGGAATATCAAAACATTTTCGTGCAAGGGATCTAACAGCTGCTGTAAAAGGCTGTGATAAATTGTCATTAATGACAGTGTAATGCAGTGTTCAAGATATTTACTCTGACACAGGCTATTTGGGATCAATAACAGTGGCTATGTTTACAACACAAATAGAGGTAGCACTCTGTGATAGTAGAGCCATTATTGCTAAAAGAAATCCACTTGACCCCCAACTTTTTTATTTTGCCATGAATTTACAACAAACTTCTATGTGCCGCACCAGCGTGAGTCATTGTTGGTAATTAAGGAGGGGTTATGTTAATATTCCGGATCACTCATTATAGGAACCATACCATTAATTAATCTGCATTGCATTAAAATTAATGTATTGAAATACTTTCTGACAGCAGGATTCAATGCTATGATCTCAAGAACCACAAGATAAGGATTTATTGATTGAACTGCATAGAGTTTGGCTTGCTACTGAGATTTCAGGTTTATCAGCAACGGTCTGGAGATGTGTAGATTTGGGTTCTATTCTGTAATTTGTATTTATGAAAAGAAAATGCACAGTATAAACAGATTAACCTGTGTTGAGATTATTCAGAGAAGTCTGTTGTAAAATGTATAAGAATGTACATTTGACAGTCATAGGGAAGCACTGAAGGGAAGCTCTGTGCCCGTTCCCTGGCTAGCATATTGTTATATCGAGTACACCGTGTAACAATTTATTTATTTATTTATTTATTTATTTTGGTTCCTGGGTAGTAAGTGTTATTTCCTAATTGCTTATGCCTCAAAAGTATAGAAAATGGCTATTATTCCCCACAAACTTTGCTTTTGTGACCAGGACAGTGATATTTTGAAATTTACCTATTTTCCTGAACATTCCAGATAGATTCAGTGCTGAGTAAACTTGGAGTAACTTCTAGAACTTTCTAGAACTTTCCAGTAATATAAATAGTAATATAAATACAGGGGCCTTAAGCCCACCAGTTCAGTTTAGTTCCAGCTGCCTAAGTGGATACATATCTGCATTTTTCTGAGATGGCATCAAGAGGCTGCAATGGTGGAATTCCTTATGGGTCTCCAAGGCGGTTTTACCAAGTTTCCCTGCTATCTTTGCCTTTGGGACAACAGAGACACCAAGGCACACTACCACAGGCGGGACTGGCCACAGCGGACCGAGTTCTGTGTGGGGAGGAACAACGTCAAGTGGGAGCCACTGGTGGACCCCCGGAAGGTGCTGATGCCACCACTGCACATCAAATTGGGCCTTATGAAACAATTTGTCAGAGCTCTAGATATGGAGTCGGCAGCCTTCAAGTACCTTCAAGACTTCTTCCCTAAGCTGTCTGAGGCAAAGGTCAAAGCCGGTGTCTTCGTCGGACCACAGATAAAGAAGATCCTGGAGTGCAATGAATTCCCCAAGTAAGTAAGGAGAAAGCGGCTTGGAACAGCTTTGTCGCAGTGGTTCGGGGCTTCCTGGGCAATCACAAGGCCGAAAACTATGTGGAGCTGGTTGAGACTCTGGTGAAGAACTACGGCACAATGGGCTGTAGGATGTCCCTCAAAGTCCATATCCTTGATGCTCATCTTGATAAATTCAAGGAGAACATGGAAGTGTACTCGGAGGAGCAAGGCAAGCGCTTCCACCAGGATATGCTGGACTTTGAATGCCGCTACCAAGGACAGTATAACGAGAACATGATGGGAGACTACATTTGGGGGCTGATTCGTGAAAGTGATTTACAGTATAATTGTAAATCTCAAAAAAATACTCACTTCTAAGTATTTTGTAGTCATTTTTGTATTACTTTAGTATAAATACATGTTCATTTGGAGTCCTATGTTGTTTTTTTCTGACTTTATGTAAACGAAAAGACACAACTTCACCCGTTTTCTATTGGAAATAGGTACATTTCAAAATATCACTGTCCTGGTCACAAAAGCAAAGTTTGTGGGGAATAATAGCCATTTTCTATACTTTTGAGGCCTAAGCAATTAGGAAATAACACTTACTGCCCAGGAACAAAATTGTGTTACATAGTGGTGTCATTGGCCTTTGTGTTATTTGTTCTGAAGTTTTACACTAAGCATTTCTTAACACAAGACTTGGAACTGGATTACAGGAGACAAAGAACTGTATTTTTTTCCCAGTAAGATGATGATTCTTCAATGTTTCCCTTGAATTGGATGCATTTTGACCCATGGAAATATGTTACTCCTTCCAAACTGGCACTGGCCTACAATTCTCCAGGAGTTTCACACATTTTAAAAATGTAGAAAAATATAGTACGATGATGGCAATGTGACATCAAAATTCCAGAAAAAGAACATTCCATTCTGGTTGACAAAAGTCGTAAACATATGACTTTCACACTTAGGGATATCATATGATCTTAAGTAATTAAATTAATTTCAAGTCTATTGTACACAATTTAATACCACCGGCAGGGACCACAGTTATTCTAAGCATGTCACTGGTAAAAGGCAGCAATGTGATAGCCACTGGAGTCTGGTGGTAATAATGTTTGAATTAGGATAAGGATCAATTACAAGCTGTTAAGGCAAAAGTCAAATCTACTTGTCAGTTTACTGTAATCACCTCTTTGTACAAGCTACTGCAGTGTAAACTCTAAGGAAAGATGATTTAATATAAAACCATAATGTCCTTGTTGAAGGACAAGGACAAGGAGAGACTAGTAGACTTTGCTATCTTCCCAAATTTCTGTTTTATCCTATTCTTAATATTTGATACTTTAAAAGTGCAGTTGGGTCAGTTGGTAGATGTTACGAGAGAGACAAAAGCTGTCTTTGAAATGATACTCAGCACCCCAGTTTGTTTACACTTTTTTACAGTCTTCAATTGCAATAGCAATACAGTGCAAGCAATGGTAACCCTGCATGGTTTAGCTTACTTACAAGGATTTTTGCAGGCAAGAACACTCTCTAGAACAGGGGTGTCAAACCTTTTTTGTATGGCAGGCCTGATCTGATACCCTGGTGCTTACAAAGATGAACCCAAAATCTCCAAATTAATTAACAACAATTATCATACATAGCATATTTTCATTCTCCTAAATAGCACTGTAACAGGGGAGATCTGTGCTGACTGTCTGACGCATGCATAGTGCTGCAGGAAGAGGGCAGCAGCCTCGGAAGATCTGCCTGTCAGTCATGGCTGAGAGGCAGGCCTTTGGGGATTGCTAGCCCTATAAAATGCCCCTATAGGATGTAAACAAGCCATCGGAAGCTTTGCAGTCAGATGGAGAACAGGGCATCTACATAGAACAAAACAAAAATGAGACAAGAAAAGAAATATAGAAGTAGATAGTAGATGGGCAGACCCTTGAAAGTATATTTTTAAGATACGCAGTTGAGGGAAGTGTTGAGTGTAAGACGGAGTCCTTTGCCGTGCGGGTAACGACGTTTGGAGAAACGCTGCAGAGTGCAGCACCTTTATGTTGTAGTTTTGTTAACAGTGTTTTATTTTCTCTTTTTCTTTGTGCCTTCTGTTTTGATTATTGTTTCATGCACCTGTGAGTGTACCCAAGGTACTCTGTGAAGCCTTTTACCATTGTTGGTAATAATAAGAGAGTAGAGCCACCTTGTGGACATTAATAAATCATGCACCCAAGCAGTGTTTAGCACTACAGATTTCTGTCTCCTGTGTCAGTGAATTAACCACCCTTCCACACGTGGCGTCAGAAGTGATTCACTGGCACTGCCCATAAAAAGCAGTGCACAAGAATAAAGGAGCAGAAATGGATGCCACTCAGTTTTAGGTCATGATGGACCTCTTACGTCAAACCCTAACTGCTGCTGTGCAGGGGGCTGCTAGACCGGTGGGTCCAGATCCGAGGCTGCAGAGGCCAACTAAGATGACAGCAGAGGATCGACTAGCAGCTTGCCTGCAGGCGTTTGAGGTAATGGCAACCTGTGCTGGCTGGGACCCAGCACAATGGGCTGGCTACCTATTGCCCCAGTTGACGGGGGAGGCACATGCTGCCTCCAGGACGTTGTCACCAGAGAGAATGATGGATTACCCCATGCTGAATGCAACCATCCTTAATCGCGTGAGGGCCACTCCAGAGGGGTACCGCCGAAAATTTCAGGAAGAGGTCTTTTCGGCAGGGGAACATCCTAGAACCATTGCACATTGGCTTAATGATTACATCATGGGCTGGCTGAACCCGGATGTAACCACCAAAGCCAGACTGGTGGAAATAATCATGGTTGAGCGGTTCCTGGAGTGTTTGTCCCCAGTACCATGGCTATGGATACAGCAGCAGGCACCCACCACTCTGGATTGGGGGGTCGAGTTGGCAGAGCAATACCAGGCAGCAGAACCAATGCATGCTAGCCTGTCTGGAAGGAGTGCTACTACTGCATCGGCCTCTTTACTGGCCCAGGAGAGGGTGAAGGGACTTGGGGGAAGGGGTACACAGGTTTTTGTATGGGGAGGTGGTGGCGAGAGCTCCCGGCCTGGGAACTGGAGCAGGGTGAGGTTACCCACAAGCTGCTGCGGTGTTGGACCGGGGTCTCACGCGGCCACCTTATCGTCGAGCCTCTTTAATGGCTCCATTATTTCTACATCTTGCTGAAGCTCCAGGAAGAGAAACTAGTCCACCAAGGTGTTGGGCGTGCACGGAGGTGGGCCACATCGCTCTGGATTGCCCCGTGACAGATTGTGATCTCAGCCAACCAGATAAGCATGTTCAATTACTTCAGTCACTCCAGCAGATGTTTTTTTTTATTCCTGTGTCAGTGGATGGTACAGTGGACTGACCCTATACTGAGCTACAAGCCATGGGAGCTTATTTTTTAGCTCATTCCTGTGACCTCAAGCTCAAGCCGTTGTGACTAATCGTCTGGTGGTCGAGCCTAGATGCGTCACCGCGTACCCTCACTTTGAAATTGCTTGAGATCGCTTGTACTGTGTTGAGAAATTACACAGACTGGGGAAGTGCGTCACCAATTGTTCATTCCTCAACCCTTTAAGGAGGATTTGTTGCAGTTAGCACATGCTATTACTGTTGGGAAGGGACAAGACTGAAGTGAGGCTTGTGTCACGGTTCTATTGGATGGGGCTTGATAGTGACATCAGAAGTGTTTGCAAACGTTGTGGGGAATGTCAGAAGGCCAGTCCTAGAGCTGCCCCACGAGCCCCATTGGTGCCATTGCCACTAGTGGAAGCTCCATTTGAGTGTATTGGAATGGATATAGTTGGACTGCTGGAGAGGAGTATGGCAAGATACACAAATCTATTAGTCATTCTGGATTATGCTACGCATTATCCTGAGGTCATTCTCCTCTGCTATGTGTTTTTCACCATTCAAGTTGTTGTATGGGCGGAGACCCCGGAGTGTGCTTGATCTGGTCAGAGAGTTGTGGGAGGAACAGCAGGATAAATTGGACCAATACCGTCTGGTATGTGTTGGACCTGTGCAAACATCTTGAGTCTGTAGGAAAATGAGTGCATGCCAGTTTGCCAGCAGGCTCAGCACAGACAGGAGACACAGTACAACAGAGGAGCTTGGTTACACACATTTCAGCTGGGGGATATCGTGCTTCTATTATTATCTAGTTCTGAGTTGAAACTTATGGCTAAGTGGCAAGGACCTTTTGAGGTTACATGCTGGATCTGCCAGCTGGAGCGATGGAGAGAAAAGCACATTTATCATGTAAATCTCAAAGCCCTGGTTGCGATAGGAGGCGTTGCTAGTGGCGCGTGCAGATGATGTCACAGACCTGGGACCTGATCTTTCTGTGTTGGCAAAGAAAGAGTTGGTACAGATTGCAGATAATCTAACATCAACACAGAAATGTCAGTTTCCTGATATGTTTTCTCCCATCCTGGGACAGACTCGAGTAGCCCATCATCACATTGAAGTTGAGCCAGGGACGCCACTTCGCCAGTGGCCATACCGTAAATCTGAACGCAAAAGGCAGGTAATCAAAACAGAAATTGATGCTCAGACTGAGGGTAACAGAAGAGTCCCAATGTGATTGGAACAATCCCATTGTTTTAGTAGATAAGTCAGACGGGTCAACTTGGTTTTGCATTGACTTCAGGCGAGTTAATGAAAAATCGAAGTTTGATGCTTATCCCATGCCCCAGGTAGATGAGTTGTTGAAGCATCTAGGCACAGCTCATTTTATGATGATGCTGGATTTAACAAAGGGTTACCGGCAGATACCCACGCTCGCTACTCCCTTGACAAACCTCACCCAGAAGACTGCCCCAAATAAGGTTTATTGGACAGAGCCATGCCAGAGGGCCTTTCTTGCTCTGAAGCGAAGGCTCTGTAGAAAGCCAGTAATATGCAGTCCTGATTTCAGTAAGAGGTTCACCCTGCAGACGGATTCATCAGAGACAGGTCTCAGGGGAGTGTTGTCTCAAGAGATCCGGGGAAGCGAGCACCCGACCTGGGGAAGCGATCCCCACAACCTGTTTATATGAAATGCTGCACTAAAAGCTGCTGAAATAGAGTCTTCTGAGAAGCAGCAAGTTTTCTCTATTATGAATATCAACAAATCTAAATGTTGTTCTCAACTTACTGACACACCTTAACTCTTTGAGTAGTACAAACATACTGGTACGTTCGCTGCTCTCTGGTCCCCAGGGAGTACGAACATACCGGTATGTTCTGCAACTTTAAACTTGAATTACCGAGCCTACAAAACACCTGCTCACATAATATTGTAACACCTTTTAATGTTCTCTTGCACCCTCTGACAGACATTGACTGAATTACATATAATAAAGCCAGTCACAAATGTCAACAGTGTTTGTAAACTGGGGAAAATCTATTACTATTAAAGTATTAGAAATAATACTGAATTCAGATTCCGATTTAAATTTAAATACATCCAATTCTTCCACTGAATCGCATATCAGTGAGTATGTCAGTGAAGGCATAAGCAAAGAATATTTACATCAACATCAAGTGACAGCGAAGAGGTGGTGCCAAGCTCTTTGCGTTGCTTCATATTTCAAGGAGTATCTATCATACGCTGAAGCATTAGGCACTCTCACTGCCTCCGCCTCCACAACCTGTTTACCTGGGTGTGATTTATTCATGTCTCTCTCAGCCTTTTTTTGTTAGGACGTGTTGTATACATGCTATTTTTTAGTCAAAGCCTTTCCCCATGACTAAATAAACATAAATATTTATTTGTTTTATTTCTTTATGGTAAAAATGATTTGTCTGTATTTCGTCAGTATTCATTACAGACATACAAACTTTCAGCTTGTTTTTATGCTGTACTTGTAATAATTAAGCGCATGCAGAAGACAGAAAAAAAAAAAAAAATGTAGGACTGGCAGTGCATTTTAGAACTCACTACTCAAAGGTTTAACTCGATGTCCTCAGCCCAGTCATTTGCTCCAGGTGTTGATGCGTTGGTTTAAGCAAAGCGGTCCCAGTTATCAGGAAGCAGCAGTAGCAAACATTAATATTCTTTGGGCCCGATCTTCAATTTTCGCGAATCTCCTCACTAAATTTGTGCCTCGCAAAAGAATAGTGATTTGGCACAAAATGAGAGTGTGAACAGGATGGCTTTGCAGGGGTGACGTCAGAGCAGAAGAAGGACAAAGAACAACAAAGGTATGGCGGTGAATCTGTGATGCTATGGCATCCAGAGTTTTATTGTAAATTAATAATAACAAACAAAAGATTTAAAGAAAACACATGACTGAAAATAAAGGGCATGTTGGCCAAAGTAAATAGACAGACAAACAAACAAAGTGGACAAACCCAACAAGTACCATGCTGTATCTTCCAGCACGAAATAGCAATTGTTAACTATTACTCTCTGTGGCAGAGCACAGCTCTGCTCTTTAGAAATTAGCAAGGATGGGGTTAAATTCCCCTACCTGCTTGGGTTCATTGTGTTCAGGTGGCTGGGGTTGATTAGATGATTAATTTAATTAATGATAAATCAGCACCCAGCCACCTGACATAAAAGGAGGCCTCTGCTTCCCATTAAAGAGGAGGGAGCTGAGGAAGCAGGTTGGTGTTTTGCTGGTTGTGATTTTTCAGTTTTCTAAATCCAGTGAAGGCATTGCCCAGCCTGGAAACCTTTATTTTGTATATTTTGCTTTTTATCTTTCTTTTTGTGTTTCAATCCCTTTGTTTTGGCCCTTGTGCCTTTTTATTTTTGTATTTATTTATAATAAAAGTATATTTTTTTGAACTGTAGTCTGTCTCTGGGCCTCTATCCACTCGCCAGCCTGCCACACTCTCCTTCTCTCTCCCGTTCTCCAGTCATGAACACACATCTCCAAGTGTGTGAAAACATGCAGCTTTTATGCAGCTGTACCAAGACTCGATTGCTAATCAATCATTCAATTGGAGTCTCGGTACAACTGCACGTGAATTAATAAGTGCAATTCCCCATGCTCACATATTATTTTACCTGCACGTGAAGTGCTGTGAAACGATCTTGCTTAAATACAAATATAGATTTTAAACACTTGTGCTCGTAACCCATATTTATATCCTGTGTATTTTATACATAAACACCAACATTAACACACTACATACAACATAAAACACTAACAGACATAAAGGGGTTGGACACTCCGCCACAGAGATATATTCCAAAACGGCGTAAAGCAGTTGCGAGATATTGGAATATAACAGTTTTTTGAGCAATTCGCAAATCTGTTTGTGCCTCGCAAAACTGTCTGCGCATTCACTACCAATATACCAACTGCACACAACAGCAAAGCGAGAATACAGAATGATGGACAGTCACCATTAGTGATAGCATTACCTCGACAAGCTGCTATTATTGGAGTTGCCACAGTATGTACCGACATGACAGCAGACGAGACCAGACAATATATCGTGCACACATACAGTACATACTTCAAATACACAATTGGCTCCATAGCTAGGCGCCAGGTTTTCAAATTAATGAACTGATAATGCCACTGTTTTATTGAATACAGACAGTATTGTATCATGAGGAAATACTATGTAGGTTTCTTTAAAGGTCAGCTGATTCAACACAGCTGTATGTTTTTGAAGTAAAATTGTGGTGTGCTGTAGGTGATCCCCACTGTATCACCTGCTACCTTCTGGTAGCCAGGATACACATACAGACAGACACTACCAATTGCTCAGACAAGGCATGACTGTGCAGGTTTGTTCTGGCCAGGTCATCATGCAGCATGTGGCATAGCTGAGTTGAGACGATACCTGGGCACGATTTGCTCATTGTTGAGCTCCTCATGTGTGCCGAGGCCGGTACACCCTTTCAGCATATCTTGGCCTATGTTGGGGTTGCTGTTTCTGGGGGTGCCTTGCATCATTCACATCCACATGTCAACGGACACGTTGTATGCTACCCACTTTTCCCACTGTTGCCTGTTATTAGTCAGTGCTGGAATGGTAGTATGCACAGAGTTAACGCAGTCCTTTTATAATCCTTATTCTCTGCATCACAAACCTGATTTTGTGCTTGGCGCATACCTTCGAATATACCAGGATCACGCATATTGTCAGCCACACCCCCCCCCCCATATTGCGTGATGCATACATTTTATTTCTGCTCAGCACAGAATGGATTGTGATGCGCAAAAGGACGTTTCGAATATGGCAACTTGGCACAATTTCGGCACAACGGCCATCTGGGACGCGCATACCCCTCTGCGCAGTGTGAAAACCTTTCGGATATCGGGCCCTTTGTCTTTATCTTTTGGTGAGTGTTAAGTAAAATATTGATACATATCTATTTTATATTTTGTGATGTTTTGCAATTTTATTTACCTGCATCCCATACCCATCAACATTGACTTTTCAAAATAAGGGAGCTTTTGTACCTGAAATCTTAGTGGCCTGAATTGAATTGATTACAACAATTCCACTTTATTACTTGGCAGAATGATACACTGTGATACGATGCTCCTAATTGCTTTTAAAAAGGAAAACTATCAAAACAGAAAAACAACCATGAAGTGTTTCACAATCAAATTCTCTCTTGGCACCTGCGGTTCTTATTGTATTGTAGTTGTAGGTTGATTGATGATTTGGCAGCAGCCAATACTTTGTAAACAGGTCCACTGTAGTTGATTTTGCACGACAGCAAAGCATACATACCCAGTTGGCATTGTTACTTTCATCACACAATAAACCTAAAGGACGAGCTATGGCACCTAAGCCAAAATACACAACTGTCAGTACATTTCATTGTCAACTATCTTCTATTTTAAATTAACACTCTAGTACTGTACATAAACACTTGTTAGCAATCAATCTGACTTTCGACAGCAATGTTGATACTGAAATTGTAATGGAAACAAGTTTCACTATTTGTGTGACTTTTAGACTTTCCTGCAGAATACTTGCAATTTGTGAGTATGGAAACATGTCTACTACAGATTTGCTGAACTAATCACAACATCTAAAGGTCTCTGCATATGTAAGTTTCTTGATGTTTGTTTTTCCTCTGACAACGGAAGTCATTAATTATTGCTCCCATCTATAAAATCAGTCCTGCATAGTTTACAGAAAATATTCAGCGTTGCATGAATTTGCATCAATCTTTTTGTTTCTTTACCGGGTTGGCTTATTGCACGTGAAGCCACTGTAGATGGTCAAGTATGTGAGCGTGCCTCATGCACTGAATGCATACCAGTCACAGGGCTTCAATGGGTCCTAATCATTGCTAGGTACAGACAGGAATTGCAGTAATCACAGACTACATTACTTTTGCAGAAATTTAAGGTTTGCTGACATAACAGGGTTTAACAGTAGAGTATTGAGCAAAATACAGGAAGTGTATTTTGCTCACTTCTGGGAGAAATGTCCAAAGTTGACAGGTCTGGTATCCTATTGAATAAAAAAATGATATTCCCTGGTCCGGGTGACATCGCTCTGAGGGCCGGATTCGGCCTGTGGGCCTTATGTTTGACACCCCTGCTCTAGAAGCTAGTTCCTATATGGTTATTTCTGTCACACTATTCTGTTATAATTATTTCACTATTTACTGTTGTTCACATTTACCTGTGGAGATTTAAAGTGGCTTATCCAAACCTCATCCTGACAAACCCTTGAACCTTCCCAGAATAGCTTTAAAAAATTGCTCTACTCCAGCATCCTTCTAGGGCTGCACCCACTAGTTGCTTACATCCCACTGGCACTGATATCATTCATAAGTTGTTTCTCCAAATTAATTTAAATCTACATCTAACAACTAATGTAAACTGATTGATTCTAGAAAAAATCCAATTACTTTTTACAGCAACTCCTGATGGTAGTTGAAAAACATCTGCTAAAATAAAATAAAATAAAAAAAAAAAGATTTCTAATGCAGAAAGCCTTTTGCTTTGAAATTTGACAAGGTGTACAAAAACATCTTCTTGAATATATGTAGGTAGGGTTAATTTTGTCTGTAATACATGGCACTGATAACCTGGGCCAATTTCAATTAAACTTTTGACTAGAAGTTCACGTTTCCGGTCCGTTATTTTAATTTTTTATTGGCTTTCTAAAGCAAGTACAGTATGCACACTCAGTTTTTATTTGTATTTATTTTGAATATTTAAACAAAACAAATATACGATATATCTGCAATGTATCTTTATTGTAGAAAAAGTAATACTATTACTGCTGTAGTAAACAACATACAGTATATCAATTTGCTACACCTCCATTTTGAATTCTGTATTTTATCCTGTTTTTGTATGAGGCAAAGTTACACAGAAAATAAATGAACTGAACTGGAGACGAAGCTGAAGAAGTTCTGTATGCAATGCTGTGGCAGCCGCTGTACAAGTGTTTACTGTTTGTTTTTTTACAGTCTAAAAGAGGGCATACATATTAATACGTGTGTACCGCTTTGAAGTGTAAAAGATGAGATCAGCGAAATGTTAATAGCTTCATTGATTATCAACAATAACATGTTTAATGAGTAACTGAAGACTTCAACAATGTTTTAATTAAATGTGGTGTCCTTTTTCTCAAGTAATATAAACCCATATGCTCCCAATATTTTAATTACCGGTATTGGAACTTTAACTGTCGTCATTATCAACACACAAACATGCTGAAATGTCTTCATAAAAGGGATCGTTGAAGTAAATAAAAGTTTGCTGGTATGGAAGTTTAATAATGTTTTTCTTGCCTTTGTTTTGTGCCTGTTTTGACTTTTCTTGGAAGAACTGTTTTGTCTGTTTTTAGCAGTTTGAACATTAACTCCCTAGCATTCAACCACCACAATTTTCTTTCCGCAAACATTGTTTATGTTTTAAAAACTGTACTTTTTACCTGTGATGTAATTTTCTGGTGTATCAAAAAGGGTCCCCTAGAGCAAGGGTGTCTAATCCGGGTCCTAGAAGGCCATTCCACTCCAGGTTTAACAGGTACAATGAGATAATTAACTACATTGGCCTCCCCTGCCCTAGAGAAACTGTTTTGTTCAGAGAAGAGCACGTTCTGTGCAAACTAGAGTCATATGTGTGTGAGTCAGTGAGACACACATCCATACTGACAAGAAATACAAGCAATGATAAATTATAATGCAGAAACATTTGTTTCAAGTTTTATTTTAAATCAAAATTAATTTATTTTAGTAGAAATTATTGTTTTTGGTTTACAAAACAATATTTTTCTTTTGGCTACTGATATTGTCCTGTATGTTGGCTGCATATTGGATGTACAAGTAGATATTATTATGTATTCCTTTGTAACACATGTACTGTAGGATGTGCTCTCTCATATTTAATATTGAGGGGGTACATGTCACGACTGATAAGGAAGCATTGACCTTTAGACATGGCTTGGGCTATGGATAGATATATTTTTCATCTGTAGCTATCGATCTGTATGCTTAAGGATGTTGCCAATCTAATTTATGTAATGTACTGTAACCATGAGGGTGGTTCAGGGAACAGGAGCAAGGGCTCACCCCCTACCTTCAATCAGCTGTTCAGTTTACAGACTAAAAAAAAAAACCTTGCTATTTAAAATAGCATTATTTAAGTGCATTAAAAAAAAAAATGCACATCCTCCTCTGCAGCTGAAGTTTCCATTGTTGACATCATCCCTCCAGCTTAGTAGCTCAGTAAAAAAAAAAAAACACTTGAACCACCTCTCTCTTGCCTATATCAGACTCTCAACCTCCATACCGATCAAAATGAAAACTTTATTTGATGGTGGATCCAAACTACTGAATTGTTTTTTTTTTCCAAAGCTGGTGTTCAAAGCTCAGTAGGAGACGTTCATCATTCATTATTCCTCTTGTACTGCGTTGGATTCCATTGCTGTTGATCCCACCATCCTCCTCTTCCTCACATCCTCCTCTTCCTCAAGCACAGCATGTGAGACCAGCTGCCCCCTCCACCCTAAATAAGAAAAAAAAAACTGTACTTCTTCACCACTGTGATTCACAGTACCTTCACTCCGCTTCATTAATCTGTTCCTGTACAACTATTGCTCCTGTCCAGGGAATTGTAACCATGGTTCAATCAGCTTGCTATTTAAACCTGTTTAAGTACTTCTCTTCTGTCTGTGCGTGTTTTGCTCCTCCGTCCTCCCCTCCACCACCTCTGTAACTGCTCATCCCTCTGGGTGCGCTTAAGGCATCGCCAACCTCACCTTCTTGGTTTTATCAATCTGTTCCCACACAGACATCTCTCCTGTTCTGTGAACCTACAGGAAACTGAACAGCGATGTTTAAATTATGGCCATGGTTTTCGGTAAATAAATAAATAAATAAATACTGGTATATTAAATAAAAAAAGACCTTATGTGGCAATGTTGCCCCGTCCCTGTATGTATTTCGGTGTTGTGTGTTATGTATTGTGTGTTAAGTCATTGGTACATGGGATGTAAATGGGTCTGTGTAACACGAGTGGTTTAAAATGTATATTTGTATTTAGGCAAGAGGATTGCACAGCACTTCAAATGCAGGTAAAAAGTAATAATATGCAATCACAGGAAATTGCACTTTTATTAATTCATGTGCAGTTGTAACGAGACTCCAATTGAATGACTGATTAGCAATTGAGTCTCGGTACAGCTGCATAAAAGCAGCATGTTTTCACTCACTCGGGGTTGTGTGTTCGGTGAGTGGAGAATGGGTGTGGAGAGGAGAAAGTAAAAACGTTAAGTAAATCATAATACCATCTCACCGTGTTTGTCTGTGTAGTACGTTTTTTTTGTATATTTTGGCCAAAGTGCCGTGTCCTGTGTTTTTGTTTGTCTTTACAACCTTTTATTTTCTGTCTGTTCAATTATTAAATGCTGAGAGAAAACAATCGCTCAGCTTCACTAAACTCCATCCCTGTTGTTTATTTGTTGGTTCCTGGTTCTGGTCTGACGTCACCCACTACAGCCGTCTTTGTGACACCTTACCATTACGGATTACAAATATATTTACTATTAGGCAGCACATCATACACTTACAGTCCTCTTTGGTACATTTGAACATGATAGTAGGCACATCAACTGCAGATTTTTCTGACCATTTAATTTATGCAAGCAAACTAACATTTCACGCAGGGGAATTGGGGAGGAGGGGTGAGTTTGGAAAGCTATAATTTGGACTAGGGGTCCCACTCTCTCCTGACAGGGCTGACCTTGTGAGAGCGGAGGCTCTGACACAAGGCTCTAAGGCATGAAGAGGATAAGATATGAAGCCCCTGCTAACTGAATACAATTAATTTAAAACAGTGAGTGTTAGGTTAATGACCAGTGGTAAAATATTTTGCAATAAAGGCAGATGAAGTATTGTTTGTTTCTGTACTGCTCTAATCTGACATTCATGCTACTGCTATTTCACTACCTTTAAAAAATACTTTGTATTTTAAGTTTGAACAGCTCTAATTAAACGTTGAAGACACCCATGGGAACCATCTGGTAATGTCAGCCCGAGTTTTTAATTTGGGAACAAAATGCAATTTAACACGGTATGGTGGTAATTAATCTTACTCTATCTTGTAGACTGATGTTCATTCTTAATCATTTTTGCCATCTAGCAGACTTTGAAAAAGAGCACATCTAAGGGGAAACGTTTGAGTTAAGAAAAGGTAATGTTTATTAAAATGTACACATCCAAAACAATGTTTTTATTTCAATACAGGTGTTTCTGCAATTACTGCAATATTAACAATGCTTGTATTACCTATTGGCATATTTAAGGAAATACAAAGAATAGTCATTTACAACCCTGCAAATCTGTTTAGATTCTTAATGCATCATTGATCTAATGCTAAGAGAGATGCCCTACCATACCAGACTTCTAAAAGCAGGCTACCAGAATCAGATTGAGGAAAGTTAAACTGCATAAGATACACAGATACAAAATACTACATTCTACACACAACAAAGGGGTGTGCAGAGGATCCACACTTTGCACACATACAGAAAGTGACCAGACCATGCTTAACATTTGTTTTGTAAGGAATGATAGTTTTAAAGTCCTATTGTGTCTTTTTATTTTTTGTACAATGCAAGTTACTAGTTATTTGAGCATTCTGTTGTTTATTTCAGTGGGGCTTGTGTACACTCGTATTCAGATGATGTCACCGGTGGGCAGGACTGATGCAGGAAGTGTCCCTTATAGCCGTGATTTTCAACCAGAAAGTGACCTCACAATGCTTTAATGCACTTAGTGTGCCATTTTATATTTTTATGGGGATGGTCATTAAAGTACACATCAATGTATTTACTTGATGTATCTCTGATGAATAAAGGCTTGGTGAAATTTTTTATTGTCCTTTAAACAGTGCGCATAACCCCTGGAAAAACACACACACACACACACACACACACACACACACACACAAAAAAAAAAAAAAAAAAAAAAAAACTGCCCTCTTAGACAACTGCATTTCACCAAAAAACAGACAATAGGTTTTGAGTGCAAAGTAAATTAAAAGCTGAATTATTATTTTACAGCCACATTGCGTCTGAAGTCATGTCTGTGTATAGTACTAGTACAATATTTCACAACTGATCTCAAAAACCCATGAAGACCAACTATTTTAAAATTATTATATTGTTAAACTGTTACTAGATTAGTTTTGGTTTTACAAAGATGTATTCATTTTCAACAATATTAAAAGATTTCTTACATTTCTTTTCTGGTTATGAAAAAAAATCTATTTATTGCAGCTAATTAAATTTAGATTTCCTGTGTGTAGCAGTCTATTTTTTTTTCTTGTTTTTGTACAACGAACAACTAATATAACCTTCACTGGAGTCTTATTAAAAAAGGAGATTGATTTTCAAGCACGCTGTTTCTGAGTATAAATGCAGAATACCAATGTTTGACGTACACCCGCAAGCACATTATTTTTCATTGTTGACTGATGTGCATTTCTGCACAGCGTAATGCAACTCCCTGAATAATTAAAACACTTCAATTTTATCTGAAATCAGTTTACAGCTGAGTTTTTAAATTACATTCTTAATAATTTGTAATGAGTCTGCACAGAATGTTAGCTCCCAAGACTATTTGTTATGCTTTTGTTACTTCTCTCACTTTGCCAATTAAAATGACTACACAGTGGTGTTACTCGTGTATGTCTATTTGAAGAAAGTTTTTTCAAAGGCACTTTAGTTTGATTGACATTGCTGAAATGCTGAAAAGAAATGCCAAAGTGGAAATGTAAAAAGAAATGTGAGAATGAAAAAGGCTGTGGAGGATTTTTTATACCAGCATTATAAATTATAAATAAATTTCAACATCTCTAAATACTTAAATAAATAAATATGGCACAAGATATCCTCTGTATGTTTTAACTATTTGTACTAATTAACAAATGGTTTGTACTGATTGAGAATCACAATTGATTATTTTTATTTACAAAAATGTGTTTAGATTATACCCTCGCTATAACGCCCTTCATTATAATAAACCTTCAGCTATCATAAACCTGGCCCCTGGACTGAAAAAAAAAAAAAAAACTATGCCTCAGAAACATTTTTTTTTTAATGTTGCAACAAAGCTGGAAATTATATTGATCTTATGAAAGACAGAGTAGTGCAGGTATGTCTCTGTCAAGAATATACAGCTCTGGAAAAAATTAAGAGACCACTGCAAAATTACACCGTGTAACAAATGTTTTTTTTTTTTTTGGTTCCTGGGTAGTAAGTGTTATTTCCTAATTGCTTATGCCTCAAAAGTATAGACAATGGCTATTATTCCCCACAAACTTTATTTTTGTGACCAGGACAGTGATATTTTGATATTTACCTATTTTCCAGAACATTCCAGATATATTCAGTGCTGAGTAAACTTGGAGTAACATCTAGAACTTTCTAGAACTTTCCAGTAATCTAAATAGTAGTATAAATACAGGGGCCTTAAGCCCACCAGTTCAGTTTAGTTCCAGCTGCCTAAGTGGATACATATCTGCATTTTTCTGAGATGGCATCAAGAGGCTGCAAGCATCTGGCAGATGCATTTTGCTATGTCTGCGGCCAATTTATCAAGACAAGAGCGAAAAAGTACTCAGTGGAAGCATCTACTAAGATGTGTGAGGCCTACAAGGCATATTTCGGCAAGAGAAACCCTGGGCGCCTCATTTCACCTGCGAGCACTGCAAAAAAACTCTGGAAGGTAAGATGGACAATTGTAATTTTATGTTATAAAATTTGTTAATTTTTAAAATTGTAAAAGTTTTTAATTTTAAAATGTTTTACAATTTTCAATGTTATTGAAAAAAGATATCATATATGAAAAATGTTGCGAGAATCTCTTACACATTAGTCATGGGTGAAATAAATGTATTTTTGTAGGATGGTACAGAGGGGAAAAGAGAGCCATGAAGTTCGCTATCCCAAGAATTTGGCGGGAACCCACTGACCACTCAAGCAACTGCTACTTCTGCATGGTGGACCCTTCCAAACGTCGGACTGGCAAGAATGCACCTGCTATCTCGTATCCGGACCTTCCTTCATCCATCGCCCCGGTGCCACACTGCCATGAGCTCCCCGTACCCACTCCTCCGGAGAGAGAGCAGCCGTCTTTAGAAGCGAGCAGCAAGTTAGAGAGCGAGGAAGACGTTGTGGATCCAGATGACAATTTCAGAGGTGGAGCTGAGGAGAGAAACCCATACTACCCCAACTAAAAAGACCTCAATGACTTGATTAGAGATCTTGGTCTCACCAAGTCCAATGCTGAGCTTTTGACGTCTAGGCTCAAGCAGTGGAACTTGTTGGATGAAAGTGTGCAAGTCGCAGATCGGAGGAATCGTCACCAACCTTTTTCCAGCTTCTTCACTTGTCAAGATGGGCTCTGCTTCTGCCACAATGTGACCAGTCTGTTCGAGACAATCGGAATTGCCTGTAACAGAATGAGTGGCGCCTCTTCATTGACAGCTCGTCCAGGAGCTTCAAAGCCATGCTGCTCCATAATGGTAACAAGTACCCGTCTCTTCCCCTGGCTCACTTGGTGCACCTCAAAGAGGATTACAATAGTATCAAGACCTTGCTGGACGCCTTGAAGTATGATGAGTACGGCTGGGAGGTCATAGGAGACTTCAAAATGGTGGCATTCCTGATGGGTCTCCAAGGCGGTTTTACCAAGTTTCCCTGCTATCTTTGTCTTTGGGACAGCAGAGACACCAAGGCGCACTACCACAGACAGGACTGGCCACAGCGGACCGAGTTGATTCTTGCGTCCTTCACAAAGACAAATCTGCCCGATTCCAGCCTTGCTGAAGCACCCCCAGATGAGTCCAATTTTCAGCTTTGCCCAACACCTGGTCATCTAATGGTTAGATGGAGACCTGGAGAGGCCAACAAGCCACAGTGTCTCACACCCACTGTGAAATGTGGTGGAGGATTGGTGATGATCTGGGGGTGCTTCAGCAAGGCTGGAATCGGGCAGCTTTGGCATGAATCAAGCCAAGTATAAGGTTGTCCTGGAAGAAAACTTGCTTCCTTCTGCTCTGACAATGTTCCCCAACTCTGAAGATTGTTTTTTCCAGCAGGACAATGCTCCATGCCACACAGCCAGGTCAATCAAGGTGTGGATGGAGGACCACCAGATCAAGACCATGTCATGGTCAGCCCAATCTCCAGACCTGAACCCCATTGAAAACCTCTGGAATGTGATCAAGAGGAAGATGGATGGTCACAAGTCATCAAACAAAGCCGAGCTGCTTGAATTTTTGCGCCAGGAGCGGCATAAAGTCACCCAACATCAATGTGAAAGACTGGTGGAGAGCATGCCAAGACAGCATGAAAGCTCTGATTGAAAATCAGGGTTATTCCACCAAATATTAATTTCTGAACTCTTCCTAAGTTAAAACATTAGTATTATGTTGTTTTAAAATGAATATGAACTTATTTTCTTTGCATTATTCGAGGTCTGACAACACTGCATCTTTTTTGTTATTTTGACCAGCTGTCATTTTCTGCAAATAAATGCTCTAAATGATAATATTTTTATTTGGAATTTGGGAGAAATGTTGTCAGTAGGTTATCGAATAAAACAAAAATGTTCATTTTACCCAAACACATACCTATAAATAGTAAAACCAGAGAAACTGATAATTTGGCAGTGGTCTCTTAGTTTTTTCCAGAGCTATAGGTTGTCAAAAACTTTTGGCTTGTTCAGCAACAATGTGGCAAATCAAAACTGATTAAAGAAAAAAAAAAACAACAAGAATAACTTAAGGATCTGATGAACTTTTCATGTCAAACCTTTCATGTCGGTTTGATTTGGAATACGAGATCAGATTGTGATTCTTGCAAATTGGATTATGATTTGCTGCACTTTGAAATGATTCATGTCAGATTGATTATGAATAAAAGTACAGCTTCAATGCGTGATTGTTGCTTTTTGTACTGCATTTTATTTCTTTAAAGAATAGAATAAAGCAATGGCTGAATACTGCATACATGAGACGAACAGGTATATGTAATTCTACTTTTATCACAATCTCATCTCATTAACTTACTCCACCAGTTTATCGTTGATTTTGATTGTCCTTTCGCTATAACAAACCTCTCGATATAATGAACAAAAGGCTTGGACCCCAACATGTTCGTTATATCAAGGATGTACTGTGTTTATTGCAACCCTCGCAAGACAGAATGCGGTGCAAATCTACCCAAAAATGTAACATTTTTTTGAAGAAGTAACCCTGTTTCCTGAGCCAGACAAGTTTGCTGAAAGAAAGGTAATCAGTTAATGTTTCATCACATATAAGGAGATCTTGGGAACATCAGATGATTTGGTTAATTTTAAACATGCTGCAGTGCATGTACTTCCCATTCCTTTAAATTGCAAACAATAAAAAAGTCAATTGTTTATATTAATCCATTTGATGTGCTTATTTAAATTAGTAGGAAAAAAAAAAAAAAAAAAAATGCCTATGTATGGGTATTTGCTCTGCATAAATATAACAGAAAGAGCTGAAAATCAAGACTTAAACAAGCCCTACCCTAACATTTAGAACAGACTTAAGTGAATATGGAGCTAAACATGCTTTATGAATATGCAACTAAAAATAACCAGCTAAAATGTTTACACATGCATAAGGGATAAACATGCTTTATGAATATGACCTGGAATGTCTACCATGGTCTGCCTGATTTATTGTTTAATATTGCAATTTTAAACTAAACTAGAAATTGAAGTTTTTTGTGGAAAAAAAACAAAACAAAAAAAAAACAGAGCGTAATCTGCAGTGGCTGTCAAAAGTATTCACCCCCCCCTTGGACTTTTCCATATTTTATTGTGTTACAACAAGGAATCAAAATGGATTTCATCAGGAATTTTTGCCAATGATCATCACAAAAAAAGTTCATAATGTCAAAGTGAAAAATGAAATCTGCAAATTCTTCTAAATTAATTACAGATATAAAACAGAAAATAACTGATTGCATAAGTATTCACCCCCTTTGCTATGACACACCTAAATAAGCTCTGGTGCAACCAGTTGTCTTTAGGGGTCACATAATTTGTTGATTAGTCCACCTGTGTGCAATTAAGGTGTTTCACATGATTTTAGTTTAAATGCACCTGTCTCTGGGAGGTCCCACAGTTGGTTAGTACATTTCCTAACAAAAACTACATCATGAAGACGAAGGAACATTCAAAGCAAATCCGGAATAAGGTTCTTCAAAAACACCAAAGGTGTAGGATACAAGAACATTTCCAAGGCATGGAATATCCCCTGGAGCACAGTAAAGTCCATTATAATGAAATTGAGAGAATTTGGCACAACTGTGAATCTGTCTAGAACAGGTCGTCCTAAAAAACTGAGTATCCGGGCGAGAAGGGCACTAGTCAGGGAGGCCACCAAGAGGCCTATGGCAACTCGAAAGGAGTTACAGTCTTCCTCGGCTGAGCTGGGAGACACTGTGCATATGGCAAACAATAGCCCGGGTGCTTCACAAAACTGGCCTTTATGGGAGAGTGGCAAAATAAAGCCATTGTTGAAAAAACTCACATCAAATCTCGGCTAGTGTTAACCAGAAGGCATGTGGGAGACTGAGACCAAGTGGAAGAAGATTCTACGGTCTGATGAGACCAAAATAGAGCTTTTTGGCCTCAATGCTAAGCATTATGTTTGGTGCAAGCCTAACACCGCACATCATCCTGAGAACACCATCCCTGCTGTGAAGCATGGTGGTGGCAGCATCATGCTATGGGGATGCTTCTCTGCGTCAGGGCCTGGAAAGGTCATGAAGATAGAGGGAAAAATGGATGCAGCAAAGTACAGAGAAATCCTGGAGGAAAACCTGCTGAAGTCTGCAAGAGACCTGGGACTTGGGATAAGATTAATCTTCCAGCAGGACAATGACCCTAAACATCTAGCCAAAGCCACACTTTGACAAAAAGGTCAATGTCTGGAGTGGCCCAGTCAAAACCGGGACCTCAATCCAACTGAGAATATGTGGAAAGAGTTGAAAATTGCTGTTCACCAAAGGTCCCCATCCAACTTGACAGAGCTTGAGCAATTTTTGCACAGAAGAATGGGCAAAAATTGCAGTGTCCAGATGTGCAAAGCTGGTAGAGACTTATCCAAATAGACTCTGGCTGTAATTGCTGCCCTAGTTGCCTCAACCAAATATTGACTTAACAGGTTAAGGGGTGAATACTTATGCAATCAATTTATTCTCTGTTTTGTATTTGTAAATAATTTAGAACAATTTGTAGATTTTATTTTTCACTTTGACATTATGTACATTTTTGTGTTTATCAGTGGCAAAAACTCCTAATGAAATCCATTTTGATTCGATGTTGTAACACAATAAAATGTGGAAAAGTCCAAGGGGGGTGAATACTTTTGAGAGCCACTGTAAATATCAAATATTTTGCATACATGAAGTAAAATGGAAATGGGCAAAGGATTGTACTGTGTCATTGGCTTTGTCTTTTTCTATCATTTTCTGTCATACCATCATTGTACTATACATACTAGATTCTGGAGATGCTCTTTCTAAGTGTGGAATGCCTGGAGGGGGTTGGCCAGTGCCAAAAATATGTCAAATTCCAGGGACAAACTGAACAATAATCATTCTAAGAGACAGAAATACATGTCCTTATCTCCTGTAATCACATTGCAAATCTCGTGTTAAGAAATGCTTATTGAACAGCTTCAGAATAATAAAACTCAGTATGAACATATAAATAAATACCAACCAGGAAAAGGGCACTAAGCTACATAAGTTTTATTGTTCTTAGGAATTTCACAACAGACAGCAATCTTAAAACAATGTACTCTGTTTATACATTTATTTATAAATACAAATCATATTAACAACTGAAATCTCATCAGTCAGTTTGAAAGAAAGTGGCCTGTAGCATCCTGTGGCAATGTTGCCCCGCCCCTATGTGTATTTCGGTGTTGTATATTGCGTGTTGTGTGTTAATGTTGGTGTATAGTCATTGGTACACAGAATATAATATGGGTTATACGCACAAGTGTTTAAAATATAATGTGTGAGCACGGGGAATTGCACTTTTATTAATTCATGTGTAGTTGTACCGAGACTCCAATTGAATGATTGATTAGCAATCGAGTCTTGGTACAGCTTCATAAAAGCAACATGTTTTCACTCACTTGGGATTGTGTGTTCGGTGAGTGGAGAACGGGTATGGAGAGGAGAAAGTTAAATGTAAAGTAAATCATAATATCAGGTCACCGTGTTTGTCTGTGTAGTCCGTTTTGTTTGTATATTTATTTTGGCTAAAGTGCCGTGTCCTGCATTTTGTTTTTTCTTGCAACCTTTTATTTTCTGTTCTGTTTAGTTATTAATGCTGAGTGAAAACAATCACTCAGCTTCACCAAACTCCACCAATCTGTTTATTTTGTGTTGTTTCCTGTTTCTGGTCTGACCTCACCCACTGTAGCCGTCTTTGTGACACTTGGTGTTAGAGTGGGATTACCAGCACCTCCTAGACGCAGACCAGAGCAGGAGTGTTTTGTATTACAAAAAAAAAAATAATAATAATAATAATAATAAAGAAATGGGGAGAAGAAGTGGGAGAGGAAAGCAGCAGCAAGAACCACAGTAGGAGGACACAGAAGAGTTCCGCCTGAAGGCTAGGAATCCAGGGCGATATGACCAGCCATCGCTGGTGTGCCCCATCTGTGAACAGGGGCATCGCTTTTCTAGCTGTCCCTTCCTCAGTTATGAAGAGGAGGAACTAACGCCCAGATGGGAGGAGCACGAACATCCTATGCCTGAGTCGGAGGAACCTGAGCATCCAGCACCCAGAATGGGAGAGCACAGGTGACTATCGCCCACAAAGGGGGAGTGGGTGCATCTACGGCCCAAGAAGGGGCAGGAGCCCGAATGTCCACAGCCCAAGAGAGAAATCCCGGAGCATCCACATCCCAGGAGGGAGGAGACAGAACATTTCCCGTCCTCTGATGAGATGCTGGACGGTGTTGGACCTGGATTGGAGCGGGGATTGTTGACCTGCTGTGGGCCAGAGATGGGGAATGCTGGGAACGCTGGGAACAACATTACTACCCAGTGCTCTTTGTGAACCTGGCAGCCGTGGTGATCAACTACTTGGCTGCCGATATGGGACTGCCACAGCAGGTTGCATTCCAAGTAGGAGGAGTGACACCTACCTGCACCCTCAATGGGCTGAAGGGAGACTACTTGCAGCTTCCATTTCCATCAGCAGAGGAAGAATGCCTGCTGGTTTCACCTCCAGAGCCAGAGGGAGAGGAGCCATCTTCAGTGCCAGAGGGAGAGAAGCCATTGCTGCCACCTCCACTGCCAGGAGGAGAGCAGCAGGAGCTGCCTCTGCCTCCTCCACCAGCAGAGGGTGAATGCCTGCTGGGTCCCTTTCCACCAGCAGAGGGTGAATGTCTGCTGGGTCCCTTTCCACCAGCAGAGGGTGAATGTCTGCTGGGTCCCTTTCCACCAGCAGAGGGTGAATGTCTGCTGTATCACTTCCCCCTCCATCACGAGGAGAGGAGCTGGAGCTGCCTCTGCCTCCATCACCATCAGGGGGAGAGGAGCAGGAGCTGCCTCTCCCTTCACCAGAAGGACAAGGACTGGATGCTGGCGGTCCTCAGCAGCGCTTGCATAGGCTGCTGAGGGAAGCACAGGGAAGAACTGTCCGGCCGCAGTGGCCGAGAATATGGCCAAAGCCCACACCCCAGCTTGTCCTGACTTGATCATCGCTCGAGGATACTTGCACGACACCACCCAAGGATGCCTCCATGTCACCACTCGGGGATACCTGCACGACACCGCCGAAGGATGCCTTCACGTCATCGCTGGGGATGCCTGCCTTGCATTTTCCAAGGATGACTGCCTCGCTTCGCCCAAGGATGCCTGTCTCGCTTCGCCCAAAGATGCCTGCTTGGCATCGCCTGGGGTTGCCTGCTGCTCCGCATCGCCTTGGGTTGCCTGCTGCTCCGCATCGCCTGGGGTTGCCTGTTGCTCCGCATCACCTGGCCTTGCCTGTTTTCTCCGTATCACTTGTGGCTGCCTGTTGCTCCGCATTGCCTGTGGAGCCACTGGTGCAGTCTGATCCCTGGTAATGTTCTCTGGTTGTCTTCTGTAGCTGCGCACATAATTAACTGGTAAACCATTACCTGAGGTTTGTGGTTAGCACCATAGTGATTTTAAGACCCTGTGTTTATTAACACTAAAGTGTAGTCGGGACCTCTATGCTCAGGTTTGTTACAGATGGCAGGGTACGAGGGAGAAGCAGAGCTCCCACTGCCACCTCTATGGCCAGGGGCTCCCCTCCTGAGTTCACCTACCGAGGGTCCGCTGCTGCCTTCACCTGGTGCTGCCAGCTCTGCTTCGCCTGGGGTCACTGGAATTGCTTCACCAGGGGTCGCAGTCAGCTCTGCTTGGCCACAGGAGTTCTGGTGACTGGAGTCCCACAAGAGGGAGCTGCCGCTGTGAAGGGGGGGGAGGTCTGGAGACCACCAACCCTAGCAGCTTTTCCACTGCTGGAATTGCCTCAGCTGAAGGAGTCAGTTTGGGAGCTGTCAGCACATCTACTGACAGCCTCACCAGTGGCAGCATTTCCGCTGCCAGTGGTACAGCAGGAGGAGAGGTTCACCCCAATGTCAGCATGTCTGCCTACAGCAACATTGCCACCCATGAGCCCCTTAAAGTCCCTGTTCTTGGCCTTGTGGGGTTTTAAGGTGGGGAGGTGGCCATTGAGGCCATGTGTGCTACTCACAAGGGGGGGGGGGGGGGGGGTATATGTGGCAATGTTGCCCCGCTGCTGTGTGTATATTGGTGTTGTATGTTGCATGCTGTGTGTTAATGTTGGTGTATAGTCATTGGTACAGGGGATATAATATAGGTTATGTGCACACGTGTTTAAAATATAATATGTGAGCACAGGGAATTGCACTTTTATTAATTCACGTGCAGTTGTACCGAGACTCCAATTGAATGATTGATTAGCAATCGAGTCTTGGTACAGCTGCATAAAATCAACATGCTTTCACTCACTGGGGGTTGTGTGTTCGGTGAGTGGAGAACGGGTGTGCAGAGGAGATAGTTAAACGTAAAGTAAATCATAATATCAGCTCACCATGATTGTCTGTGTAGTCCATTTTGTTTGTATATTTATTTTGGCTAAAGTGCCATGTCCTGTGTTTTGTTAGTCTTGCAACCTTTTATTTTCTGCTCTGTTAAATTATTAAATGCTGAGCGAAAACAATCTCCGAGCTTCACCAAACTCCACCTCTCTGTTTATTTTGTATTGGTTCCTGTTTCTTGTCTGACGTCACCCACTGCAGCCATCTTTGTCACACATCCATATAGTTAGAGGTTATAAGAAGGTAATTATTATTATTATTATTATTATTATTATTATTATTATTATTATTATTATTATTATTATTAATAACAGCTACATTTAAGTTGGTTGTATGTACAATGTACATATTTTGCATAATCACGATTGTCTCTGGCATTTCCTTTGGCAGTAATTTGACATTGTTACCACCAAATAAACAAAAAATAACACGGACAGCACCACAACCATATTACGTAAAGTAATCTACACGTTGGACATGATGGAAAAAAGTTTTTCCAGAGAGAATGTCCGCTCTAGTAATCTGCAATTCAGCCAAGTCCTTTTGGAAAGTGCAGTGTGAAACCAATAGAACTTTAGCTAGATGAAGCTGCAAGTGAACCAAACAAACACATTTTAATGTACTTTACCCCTTAGCGGTCCATTTATTCAGCGCTTGTCAGGTTCGTCAGGTTCAGTTTATTTTCACACATGCTGTTTATTTTACACGCGCTGTTTAAAATATTTTTTTCAGAGTAAAACAGGTTTATAAAGCAGTGCATGGCAAAAAGACATCAGTACTGCATCTCCAGCCATAACCCACCCCTTGTTTGCTGACTTTTTCACATACCTCTTTATAGACGTGCATACTGATGAATCCTCTCCTGATCACTCGTTTTATCACCAAACTCCTCAATAATGTGATCCAAGTCATTATTTTATTACTACAACATCTCAAGAAGCTCTGCAAATGTCCGTGATATTCTTTGACCGCTGGATGAGGAAGCAGCTATTGCCTTTGTTTGTGTCCATGTTATCTCTGTGGTGCATGGGGCTATCAGATGCAGCCTTTTTTCTGCTTCGTTTAGCTCCTATTGGTCTCACTCTGCCATTGAAAGGTTTTCTTGGCTTTTTCCAGAGAAAAAACAACTAGAGACCTGTGGTTTATATCTTACCCTGTCTGACATCGAACTGGAAAGGGAAAATTATAATGTCAAACGTGATCCAACATGGGAACACAAAGGGTTAAAAGAAACTCAAGTTCCCTTGAACCGAAGCAAACTTGAAAAAAAAAAAAACTGTTTGTTTACAAGTCAACCATGTTTACAAGTTTGTTTACAAGTGAACCGCTAACAAGTAACTATGATGTGATAGGAATTACAGAAACTTGGCTGACTGAGAATGATGGGGACGAATTTTGTGGGTATACACTGTATAGGAAAGACAAGCAGAACAGAAGAGGTGGCGGGGTAGCGCTGTGCATAAGAAACAGTCTTGAAGTCCAGGTGTTAAACCTGGACAAAGAAAATAAAGCTGAATCAATATGGGTCAGAATAGCAGACAAAAATTCAAAGGGTATAATAATAGGAGCATGCTATAGACTGCCAAATTCAGAAGACAAGCAAAATAATCTGTTATACAATAACATTAAAAAGGCATGTAGCAAAGGAGAAGCAATACTAATGGGAGATTTCAACTTCCCACATATAAAATGGGAAAACCCAGTGAGTAGCATGACGGACAAAATTGAAATGGTGGAAATGACAAATGACTGCTTCCTAACACAATTTGTCAAGGCACCGACTAGAGGGAAGGCATACCTTGATTTAGTCTTTTCAAATAAGTAAGACAAAATAACTAAAACAGAGGTCAGAGAACCATTAGCAAACTCAGACCACAACATGGTCTAATTTGAAGTGCTTTTTAAAACCCTAAAAGTAATGATTAAAGCTAAGGTTTACATTTTAGAAAAGCAAACTATGAAGGTATGAAACAGAGACTAACAGAAGTAGACTGGAGTAAAATAGAGGAAACTTGCACAGAAAAAGGATGGTTGTTCTTCAAAAATGTAGTACTAGAGGGGCAAAACAATTACATCCCTAAAGAGACAAATCTAAATGTAAAACTAAATTGCCAAAATGGTTTATTAGATCAATTTTAAAAAAAAAAATATTCAGCAAAAAAAGGCACTGTACAGAGCGTTAAAAATGGACCAAAAACAATGCACACAGAAAGAGTACACGGAACTGCAAATGAAAGTCAAAAAGGAAGTTAGAAAGGCCAAGAGAGAAATAGAAATGAAAGGGCTAAAACCAATTCCAAAATGTTTTTCCAATATTACAACAGCAAGAGAACAAAGAGGAGGTTAAATGTTTAAGAGATACAAATGGCAAAATCATAGATGAAGAAAAAAAAACAAATATATTAAATGATTACTTTTCACAAGTTTTTACAAAGGAATATACAGACATCATGCCCCACATGTCAACCAGTTCCTATTCAGTTTTAAATAACTTTACCATAACCGAGGCAGAAGTGTTAAAGGGACTAGGAGCTCTTAAAATAAACTAATCCCCTGGGCCGGATGAGATCCTCCCAATTGTATTCAAAGAAATGAAAGAAGTTATTTACAAACCGCTAACCAAGATCATGCAACAGTCTCTTGACACAGGGATTGTACCGACAGACTGGAAAATTGCAAACGTAATACCAATCCACAAAAAGGGAAACAAAACGGAACCAAGTAACTACAGACCAGTAAGCCTGATTTCTATTATGTGCAAACTTATGTAAACTATAATAAGATCCAAAATGGAAAATTACCTCTATGGTAACAGTATTCAGGGAGACAGTCAACATGGTTTTAGGAAAGGGAGATCGTGTCTAACTAACATGCTTGGTTTTTTTGAGGATGCAACATCGATAATGGATAATTGTAAAGCATATGACATGGTTTATTTAGATTTATAGAAAGCTTTTGACAAAGTCCCATATAAAAGATTAATTCTCAAATTGAACGCAGTAGGGATTCAAGGAAACACATGTTCATGGATTAGGGAGTGGTTAACATGTAGAAAACAGAAAGTACTGATTAGAGGAGAAACCTCAGAATGGAGTGAGGTAACCAGTGGAGTACCACAGGGATCAGTATTAGGTCCTCTGCTATTCCTAATCTACATTAATGATTTAGATTCTGGTATAGTAAGCAAACTTGTTAAATTTGCAGATGACACAAAAAGGAGGAGTGGCAAACACTGTTGCAGCAGCAAAGGTCATTCAAAATGATCTAGACAAGATTCAGAACTGGGCAGACACATGGCAAATGACATTTAATAGAGAAAATAGAGGTGTAAGGTACTGCACGCAGGAAATAAAAATGTGCATTTTAAATATCATATGAGAGATATTGAAATTAAAGAACTACTCTATGAAAAAGACCTAGGAGGTTTTTTTTGACTCAGAAATGTCTTCATCTAGTCAATGTGGGGAAGTTATAAAAAAGGCCAACAAGATGCTCGGATACATTGTGAAAAGTTTTGAATTTAAATCAAGGGAAGTAATGTTAAAACTGTACAATGCATTAGTAAGACCTCATCTTGAATATTGTGATCAGTTCTGGTCACCTCACTACAAAAAGGATATTGCTTCTCTAAAAAGAGTGCAAAGAGCGACAAGAATTATTCCGAGCTTAAAAGGCATGTCATATGCAGACCGGCTTAAAGAATTGAATCTAGTTGAATTCTAATTGAATAGTCTTGAACAAAGAAGACCACATGGCGACCTAATTCAAGCATTCAAAATTCTAAAAGGTATTGACAGTGTCGACCCAAGGGACATTTTCAGCCTGAAAAAAGAAACAAGGACCAGGGGTCACAAATGGAGATTAGACAAAGGGGCATTCTGAACAGAAAATAAAAGGCACTTTTTTACACAGAGAATCGTGAGGGTCTTGAATCAACTCCTCAGTAATGTTGTTGAAGCTGACACCCTGGGATCCTTCAAGAAGCTGCTTGATGAGATTCTGGGATCAATAAGCTACTAACAACTAAACGAGCAAGATGGGCTAAATGGCCTCCTCTCGTTTATAAACTTTCTTATGTTCTTATGTTTCGTATCACTTGCAAGTTAACTATGTGTGAAAGTGCCCTTAAAGCACAGTATCCTAACTCGTATAGTCTCAAGTGAATCACAGTTAAAGAGGCTTATTTGCTAACTTAAATCTTATATTTTTTCCCCAGTTTTATAAGTGTTGTGAAAATAAATATTTTTTTTTTTAAAATGTGTACATTCAGATATAATTTATAAATCTAGTTACAAGATTTAACATTTACCTAAATAGGTAACTAAATCTTAAATCTCTTAACTAGATTTAACATTTAAATAAATATTTAACTAAATCTTAAATCTCTTAACAAGATTTAACATTTTGCTAAATATTTAACTGACCAGCTAAATCTGGAGTTTCAACAACAGTACAAATTTGTATTTATGTATTTATATTTCGCCAAACTCCACGCATGGCAGCTGGCGGAATCACTCAATGTTGCACATATATGACAGACAGTAAAAAAGATGCAACACAAGCAAGGCAGGATGCTGAAGAAAGATGCTTTATTTTAGAGCAGTTGATTTCACTAAAGCGGCAAGCCAGCCTTCAGCACGAATGCAGGGGAACTGCAGTCAATTCAGGGAAAAATACGCTCAGTTGTGTAACACAAAGGTCTTACCATCAGTGAGAAACAAAAAGAGAACATGGCTTCCATGGGTTGACTGTTTAATCCCTCAGTAGGTGGGACCGAGGACACCCCTTCGGCAGCTCTAATATAAAGAGCTCTGTGAATACCTACCAATAGACAAGCATATCCCAAGTGATCATCTTCTTTTTCAGGGAAGCAGGGTTACGGTAAGTAACCTAACATTCTTAATGATATCACTTCAGCCACCTTCATTTTGTCCTAATCTTTTCCCACATCACCCAATATGTTTTTAATGATTCATTTTCCCCTTAATTGCTCGGTCCAGAGGCAAAGGGAAATGCAGCCACTATGAAATGACTTCAAAAAATGTTATACAATGTATTCTGTAGGTTTACTCAAAGATCAACTAGCACAGCAAAAGATAATTAGGTCTGTGACACATAAGGGAAAGGAATTGTATCATCAAATCTTCTAAAATATATAATATTGTTTAGTTTATATTTGGCATTATTTAGTGGTGATAAGGTCAAGCTTATGTTTAAAACATGTTTTCAAAATGAAATGACAAAAATCATACACAATGTTTGCTTAAGTCAAATTTAATGTGATATTGAAGTTGTCCCCACCCCTTCAGGGCCTTTCCTGTTAGTAAGCAATCAGCTACTTTCCCAAATGACTGACAGTCTTTGCAGCCAGCAATATGCTTTAGCCCTGAAGACAGAGCTGGGATGAAATGACAGAGAAAGTAAAGCAATAACAGACTTCCTGGAAGGCAAGGCAAGCTGCTTTCCTTTGTTGATTTAGTACCAGATGTCATGTTTTAAAATGAGAAGGCAATCATATGTGTTCCTTTCAAAACTGCACGTTGGAGACCTATATAGTGAACGGCAGTGCAAAGCAAGTAGAATTTATGACGTTATTTTGTTAGCTACCATCACTTTAAAAGTGTAATTTATACAACAAAGATGCTAACTTACTTAATAAATATGTGACATGGAAAATGTGACCTATTTACACTTATGGGGGCACGTTAAACAATGGGAGCAACGTTAATCCATTGTTAAACTTTATAATGCTTCATCAGCAGTCCTTTTTTTTTTAATAAATGCATATGGAACCCATCAAAAGAATGTGACGTTAATAATTGCAAAAATCACTGTAGATTAGGCACCTAAAGAAAAACCCCAGTGGGGAACATTAACTGCAATAAAACCTAAATAAGAAACTCAAGTATTGTTGCTAAGCAACCTCACTCACAAACAATTTAATTTGATTTAGAAGCAGTTAGTGTAACCCTCTTCTCTTTTGATTGTGGCTTCAACATAGTCACATTTCAAGTCAGAAACTGAATGTATTGCTAATCACTTACTCAATTAAAGATATACCCTAACAGAATGGTTACAAGGAAATCATGTATTGGGCTATTCCCTCAGTCCTTTCTTGCAAGTAGACTGGAATTTCAGGTTACTGTTCTTTGTTTTCAGTACACAGAATAAAGTAGTTTACTGTTTAAGATATCTAAGACATTTTAAGAAGACTAATCTTTTGAGAGCCACATAAGACATAGGGCTCGATCTTCGAATGGTTTGTGCACAGCGAGGGTATGCGTGTCACAAATGGCCGTTGTGCCGAAATTGTGCCAAGTTGCCATATTCAAAATGTCCTTTTGCACGTCACAATCCATTCTGAGCTGTGCAGAAATAAAATGTATGCATCGTGCAATATGGGGGGAGTGGCCGACAATATGAGTGATTCTGATATATTCGAAGGTACACTACCGGTCAAAAGTTTTAGAACACCCCCATTTTTTCAGATTTTATTGAAATTTAAGCAGTTCAAGTCCAGTGAATAACCTGAAATGGTACAAAGGTAAGTGGTAAACTGCCAGAGGCAGTTGAATAGCTATTCCATGCCATGTAAACAGGGTATTCTGAATTAATCCATCTGCATTCTGGATACAAGTACTCCAAAAACGTGATACCGAATACCCACTTAGTATTAGGACCTTCTAAACACCTTATTCAGAAAACCAGTTTTTTTTTTCAAGACACAAGAGTCATCGTTTTATAATCTATAATATATAAGACGACGACTTTTGTTCCCAACAAAGCCTTTTCAAAAACTGTGGACAAATATATTAGTATTTGTATGGTCCCAAACTGGTTGCCGACTATGCAATATCTTTTTTTTTTTTTTTTTTTTTTTTTGTAAGTTTTTTAGTAGATCAACAGTTAATACCAGGATATATATATATATATATATATATATATATAATATATATATATATATATATATATATATATATATATACACACACAGTACTGTGAAAAAATGCTGTAAAGTAAGACTGCTTTCAAAAATAGACATGTTAATAGATTATATTTATCAATTAACTAAATGCAAAGTGAGTGAACAGAAGAAAAATCTAAATCAAATCCATATTTGGTGTGACCAGCCTTTGCCTTCAAAACAGCATCAATTCTTCTAGGTACACTTGCACAAAGTCAGGGATTTTGTAGGCATATAGTCAGGTATATGATTAAACAATTATACCAAACAGAGGCTAATGATCATCAATTCAATATGTAGGTTGAAACACTATCATTAACTGAAACAGAAACAGCTGCGTAGGAGGAATAAAACTGGGTGAGGAACAACCAAACTCAGCTAACAAGGTGAGGTTGCTGAAGACAGTTTACTGTCAAAAGTCATACACCATGGCAAAACTGAGCACAGCAACAAGACACAAGGTAGTTATACTGCATCAGCAAGTTCTCTCTCAGGCAGAAATTTCAAGGCAGACAGGGGTTTCCAGATGTCCAAGCTCTTTTGAAGAAGCACAAAGAAATGGGCAACGTTGAGGACCGTAGACGCAGTGGTCGGCCAAGGAAACTTACTGCAGCAGATGAAAAACACATCATGCTTACGCAGTGCCATCAGCTCAGAATTGGCAGAAAACAGTGGGACCCTGGTACACCCATCTACTGTCTGGAGAAGTCTGGTCAGAAGTGGCCTTCATGGAAGACTTGCGGCCAAAAAGCCATTCCTCCGACATGGAAACAAGGCCAAGCGACTCAACTATGCACGAAAACACAGGAACTGGGGTGCAGAAAAAAGGCAGCAGGTGATCTGGACTGATAAGTCAAAATTTGCAATATTTGGCTGTAGCAGAAGGCAGTTTGTTCACCGAAGGGCTGGAGAGCGGTACACGAATGAGTGTCTGCAGGCAACAGTGAAGCATGGTGGAGGTTCCTTGCAAGTTTGGGGCTGTATTTCTGCAAATGGAGTTGGGGATTTGGTCAGAATTAATGGTCTCAATGCTGAGAAGTACAGGCAGATACTTATCCATCATGTAATACCATCAGGGAGGCGTCTGATTGGCCCCAAATTTATTCTGCAGCATGACAACGACCCCAAACATACAGTGAAAGTCATTAAGAACTATCTTCAGAGTAAAGAAGAACAAGAAGTCCTGGAAGTGATGGTGTGGCCCCCACAGAGCCCTGATCTGAACATCATCGAGTCTGTCTGGGATTACATGAAGATAGAGAAGCAACTGAGGCTGCCTAAATCCACAGAAGAACTGTGGTTAGTTCTCCAAGATGTTTGGGCCAACCTACCTGCCGAGTTCCTTCAAAAACTGTGCAAGTGTACCTAGAAGAATTGATGCTGTTTTGAAGGCAAAAGGTGGTCACACTAAATATTGATTTGATGTAGATTTTTCTTCTGTTCACTCATCTTGCATTTTGTTAATTGATAAACCTATAAGCTATTAACATGTCTATTTTTGAAAGCATTCTTACTTTGCAGCATTTTTTCAAACCTGCTGTGGAAGGGTTGTGGGTAATTCACTGACCAGGAGATGTTGAGATCAGGGCTCTGTGGGGACCATACCATCACTTCCAGGACTCCTTGTTCTTCTTTATGCTGAAGATAGTTCTTAATGACGTTCGCTGTATGTTTGGGGTCGTTGTCATGCTGCCTGCTGCCATTTTTCTGCACCCCAGTACCTGTGTTTTCATGCATAGTTGAGTCGCTTGGCCTTGTTTCCACGTCGGAGGTATGGCTTTTTGGTTGCAAGTCTTCCATGAAGGCCACTTCATACCAGAATTCTCCGGACAGTAGATGGGTGTACCAGGGTGCCACTGTTTTCTGCCAATTCTGAGCTGATGGCATTGCTGGACATCTTCTGATTTCAAAGGGAAGTAAGCAAGATATGTCTTTCATCTGCTGCAGTAAGTTTCCTTGGCCGACCACTGCGTCTACTGTCCTCAGTGTTACCCGTTTCTTTGTGCTTCTTCAAAAGAGCTTGGACAGCACATCTGGAAAGCCCTGTCTACCTTGAAATTTCTGCCTGGGAGAGACCTTGCTGATGCAGTATGACTACCTTGTGTCTTGCTGCTGTGCTCAGTCTTGCCATGGTGTATGACTTTTGCCAGCAACCTCACCTTGTTAGCTGAGTTTGGCTGTTTCTCACCCAGTTTTATTCCTCCTACACAGCTGTTTCTGTTTCAGTTAATGACTGTGTTTCAACCTACATATTGAATTGATGATCATTAGCCTCTGTTTGGTATAATTGTTTAATCATACACCTGACTATATGCCTACAAAATCCCTGACTTTGTGCAAGTGTGCCTAAAAGAATTGATGCTGTTTTGAAGGCAACGGGTGGTCACACCAAATATTGATTTGATGTAGATTTTTCTTCTGTTCAGTCATTTTGCATTTTGTTAATTGATAAATATAAACAATTAACATGTCTATTTTTGAAAGCATTCTTACTTTACAACATTTTTTCACACCTGCCTAAAACTTTTGCACAGTATTGTATATACAGTACCTATAGAAAGTCTAAACCCCCTTGAACTTTTTGTCGCATTTTTTTTTTTATGTCACTGCCCCAGAGTTTCATGTATTTAAATGAGGATTTTTTCCACTATCTACACACCATACTCCACACTGTTAAGGGGAAAAAAGTTTTTATTGAAAAGAAAATTATATATTAAAAATACAAAACTGAAGATCATAATTGGATAAGTCTCCACCCCCCTGAGTTAATACTTGGTGGAAGCACCTTTGGCAGCAATTAAAGCTGTGAGTCTGTTGGGATAGGTCTCTACCAACTTTGCACACCTTGATTTGGCAATATTTCACCATTTTTCTTTACAAAACTGTTCAAGCTCTGTCAAGTTCCTTGGGGAGCATTGATAGACAGCAATCTTCAAGTCATGCCATAAATTTGTCATGCTGAAAGGTGACCTTCTGTCCCAGTTTCAGCTTTCTTGCAGAGGGCAGCAGGTTTTCCTCAAGGACTTCTCTGTACTTTGCTCCATTCATTTTCCCTTCTGTTCTGACAAGTGTCCCAGTCCCTGCCAATGAGAAACATCCCCATAACATGATGCTGCCGCCACCATGATTCACAGTAGTGATGTTGTTCTTTGGGATATGTGCTGTGTTGGGTTTGCACCAAACATAACGCTTTGCATTCAAGCCAAAATGATCCATTTTATTATCGTCAGGCCGCAAAACTGTTTGCCACATGGCTACAGAATCTCCTGTGTTTTTTTGCATATGTCAAATGGGATTCAAGGTCGGCTTTCTTGAGTAATGGCTTCCTTCTTGTCACCCTACCATATAGGCCAGATTTGTGGAGTGCTTGGGATATTGTTGTCACATGCACACTTTGACCACTCTTGGCCATGAAAACCTTTAGTTCTTGCAAAGTTGCCTTTGGCCTCTTGGTAGCCTCTCTGATCAGTCTCCTTGCTCGGTCATCCAGTTTGGAGGGATGGGCTGATCTGGGCAGGGTGATCTTGGTGGTGCCATACACTTTCCACTTCTTAATAATCGTCTTGACCTTTGATATTTTTTTTATACCCATCCCCTGATCTGTGCCTTTCAACAACAACCCAGTAGAGGGAACCTACAAGAACTGCTTAATTTATCCTAAAATCATGTGAATCGCTACAATTTAAGACAGGTGGAGGCCACTTAACTTGATGTGTGATTTTGAAGGTGATTGGTCACACCTGAGGTAATTTAGGATTGCTGTTAGAATGGGGTGGACACTTATCCAACCAAGCTTTTTCAGTTTTTTTTTTTATTTTTAATTAATTACTAGAATATTTTTTCACATGGAAGTTGGTAGGATGTGGGTAGGATGTGTAGATAAATGAAATAAAAAAAACAAAAAACTATTTTAATTCCAGGCTATAAGACAACAAAAGGTGAAAAATGTGTAGACTTTCTATAATATATACTATATATATAATATATATAATATTATATATAAATATATATATATTATATATATTATATATATCAATGTTCGATGAATCAGACCAACCTTTACTGAAAAAAAGAATGGTCTGGAACCTCACAAACATTTCTTCTCTATTTTAATAATTGAAATATCTTGCTTGGATGTTTACATATTTAGAAGCAAATAAAAGTATACAAGTCATTTATGTTGTGGGTAGCCTGTAAAAACGAATAATCGGTAGTCACTGAGCGCTTGAACAACAAGATGAAAAACAAATGTTGGTAATTCTCTTGATTTGTTTGTTTCCTATTGCATTTTATTATGTGATAGTACACATTTAGGTTTACATGTCTGACCCAGGTATTAAATTAATTTAGAGGCAGAAAACAAGAAAACAAAACATTATTTGTGTTGAATGCTTGTTTTTCTAATATGATGTGGAAGGGTGGTGGGTATTTCACTGACACACACAGGAGACAGAATGTTTCTTTCAAATACCGCACTGGTGCCCAGTTTTATTATTTTCCTTTTTTTCATTATTTTCTCTTTAGCACGCAGAGGGCGCTGTTGTCTGTGGCCTGGATACCGGCAACAGTAGTCAGGACCACAGGGTTACCACGAGCACACTCACAGGTGCTCAAAAGAATAATGAAAACAAAAGGCAAACGAAAAGTGAAAATAAAACACAGTAATAAAACTACAAAATACCCCAACCGTCGCTATCCTCATGGCCCTGGTCTCCGTCCTACGGTCACCCCTTCCCTCAACCTGTGTGTACTGTTCAAAGTTCTGCCCAAGTTTTTCCCCCACTACTAAAAATTTTTTTTTCTTTTTTTAATTAATATGTTGTAGTGCTCATTCTTTTCCAACCATGCTCAGTCTGGCAGCAGAGCTTCCGCCAGCTGTCTTGTTTCGTCTTAAAGGGGCAGGCTGAGGGAACAACAGAGCGTTATCTTATAGGGTCAGCAATCCACCAAGGCCTGCCTCTCAACCACTCAGAGAGAGGGAAGGCCAACACACCTTCTTCCCCACCTCTCTGTGTCAATGCCATGACTCACAGGCGGATCCACAAGGCTGTTGCCCCCTTTCTGCAGTACCACGCATGCACCAAACAGTCAGTACAGATCTCCCCTGTTACATATGGTTAAAGAGTAAGTAGCAGGGTTCCAAAAATATAGTGTTATACATCTCCCTGTGTTGCTACAACTGTTTAAATAACATACCTGCAATTTTACTTTCCTGAAAACTTTTTACACTTATAACTTTATTTCTGTTTCAAAAGTCTTTTCAAAGTATCCGTCCTAGTGTACTGGAGCTTGAGATCTGTCCCCTAAATCACTGAGGAAAGAGTGATAAAAAACAAACGAAAACAAAACATAAGTGCTCTGTCTTTTCTGTTCCATACCACATCATGGATCGTTATTGCTATGTTACTGGTTTGACCATGTGGGCAATAATCCTTACACTATCAGTGCAGTGAGTGGAGATTTTGAAAAGAACATTGAAACAATCTTTAACCCTTTGCGGTCGTATGTCGAACCAGGTCCGACATTACAATGTTCCCTTTCCAAGTCTAACCATGTCTGACAAGCGCTGAATAAATGGACTGCAAAGGGTTAACCCTTTGCAGTCCATTTATTCAGCGTTTGTCAGGTGCATCATATCCAATTTATTTCCACACACACTGTTTATTTTACACGTGCTGTTCAAAATGTATATTTTTTTCAGAGTAAAACAGGTTTTAAAGGCTCTGCATAGCAAAAGGACATCAGTATTGCATCTCCAGCCAAGCCCCACCATTGTTTGTTGTATTTGTCACATATAAATCCTCTCCTTATCACTCGTTTTGTCACTAAACTCCTCAATAATGTGATCCATGCCATTATTTTATTACAATAACATTTCAAAAAGCTCTGCAAATGTCCATGATATTCTTTGAGCGCTGGATGGGGAAGCAGCTATGGCCTTTGTTCGGCTTCATTCAGTTCTTATCGGTCTCACTCAACCATTGAGAGGTTTTCTCTGCTTTTTCCGGAGAGAAAATGAACAGAAACCTATGCTTGACGTCTTTTTGATGATGTTGCACAGGGTCCGACATTGGATTGGAAAGGGAAAATTGTAGGACCGCAAAAGGTAAAAGTTAAAAGTGTAAAAAATTGTCAGGCTGTTAATGAAAATAAAAATTATAGGTACTTTATTTAAAGAGTTGTAGCAACACATGGGGACGTTAATGCTATATTTTTTGGAACAGTCAGAAATATAGTCTACAGTTGAAATGTTCCAATGTTGAAATAAAATAAATAAATAAAGATATCTGTACATATCAACAATTCAGTTCACAGTTAAACAAACTTAATATTCAGGTTTTTTTTTTTTTTTTTTTTTTTTTTCATAGAAAGCCTGCACACTGTAAAAAACAAAAAAAAAAAGGTTATTCACAGTTACTCAACAATGAAGCAATTGTAAAACATTATAAAATTACAATCCAATATTGTATAGTAAAATATGCCGGTAACACTTTATTTTAAGGTTCTTCTTATTAATGGTTTGTAGGTGTTTCATAAATATATAATGCATGTGTAATAAACATGTTATAATGCATTAATAAAGCATCATTATAGCCATTTAATAGTCATAGACGGAATTACAGTTTTATAAAGGGGACAGTTCTTTAGCCATCTATTCTACTGTGGGATGTTTAACCATGCAATAGGCATAGATAGAAATATGTTTTATAAAGGCGACAGTTTTTTAGCAACCTATTCTACTTTGGTATGTTTAAACGTAATTCCGTCTATGGCTGTTGTATGGTTATAAACCATCTATAATGTTTTATGAACAATTTACAACATAGGTATTAAGCCTATATTGTATATTTATAAAGCATTGATAAGCAACACCTTAATAAAAAGTGTTACCAATATGTCTAACCCGGCATCACATGGGACCAGAAAAGTGTAACAATTTTCAAAACAGACACAATGATACCTTAAAAAAATGCTTGTTAAGTAACTTACTAGTTAGCATTAAATTCCTTTTAATATACAGTATTTATTGATGTTTTGCGTAATCAATATTTAATTGCTGAGGATCATTAATTAGCACAGGTCCACAGGATCAGTAGCTAAGACATAACTTTCACCTCTCTGATATGCTAAATGTCACCTTTTAATGTAGCTGAATTGTGAAATGAATTTAGCATCACTGACAAAGACGATTCACATAAATAGTGTAGGATCATTGTGAAATGAATTTAGCATCACTGACAAAGAAAATTCACATAAATACTATAGGATCATTGATACCTCCTTTTAAACTCATGTTTTGTGAGCTTTATGCACTGCAGTATTGAAACACTGGTTAAATCCATACAATCTGAGTGATACACTAGCTGTAAAAGCTTTCCTGTCATTCCCTTATGTTCTCTTGATTTCATTTTAATTGCCTTATTTCTAGACTATTTCCCTTTATCTTGCATCTGCTAGTGTGTCTTCTATAAAACCTTAAGGTAGCTGTTGACAATACAAGAGGAAAGACCTTTGCACAAACAGGGTTGTAGAAGATGTAATTTATTGCAGCAGGTTTAAGATAATACATAATGTCATCCATTTCCTGATTGATATAAATGAAAGTCAGACATTAGTGAAAGCATGTACAGCTGCTATTAAGCATGTCAGTCAGAAATAGTATTTGTTGTGCAAGAGACACTTCTTTGGATTATTAGTCAAGTGACCTTAACCTAAGGCTTAACAAATCCATTGAGACAACTGTAATCATCATCTTGAGAATATTTTCAGTAACCCCAAATAAATGATCAAACTCGAAACCTTTTTGGGGTTAAAACAGTGATGGCTCTTAGTACTCGTCAGATGTACTATAGTGTTATTGTAATAGTAATGTCAATAAGTGGGTCAGTAACTAAGAATACAATTCCATCACAATTACAGTATTTCAACTGGTGGTGTTTAAATCTGCCACTGTTTAGAATATTTAAGTTTCTCCACTATAGATGTCCCTAAAATCATTAGATTTTTTTTTTTTTTTTTCATACAGGAACTGCTCTTGTACGTAATACAATCTAATCTACTTCTTAGGGTCACACGAAGAAATGCAGAAACACTGAAAGTATGTAAGTCACAGGCACAGCAACAACTGGTTACTGAGGACAACCAGAGTTTTTAGGAGTTCAAGTGACTTCTAGGAGTTGAAAGGTTTTTATTATGTCAATAGAATATGTATTTATAGTGTTTTAACAATATGTTTTAATAGCAAGATAACCTGTTAGTGGTTAAAGGTAGAAAACAGGAAGTAAAGCAACAACACTTATAAATACTGTTAGATATAGTCTGGAAATATTGTAGTTATTTCAAATTTAAAGTGAAAATGCACAAATGCTAGTAACAACAAACTCTTAGCACAACTGCAATTTTGTGACGTACAACAAGGTGAACTATGACCAGCCAATTTTCGCCCAACCCACTAAGAGCAAAGGCCAATGCAGCACCTCCCACGAGGCCCTTGCCAAAATGGACAAATCAGCATGACCGGGAACCTAAGAAACGAGATCCTGATCACATGACCACCCTGAGTCACAAGGAGGGCGCTGCCCCACTTCTTCTTACAACAGTGTGAAACGGTAGCATCACGACAAGGGTGGTTACCTTCAGGGAGGAGACTCAGACTCAGGAAAGCTGCAGTTTAAAGCACAGTTGTACACACTTATTTACAAAAACAGGAACCAAACACAGGAATAAATTAAAGATTTAAAGAAAATAAATACATTAAACAAACACTCCTTACTATGGCATCCATCTTCACTGAATTATATCTCTCCTTGTTCAGGCTGGGCATCCACCTTCACTGAATTATACCTCTCCTTTTCAGACTGGGCATCCACCTTCACACATAGATGGAATAAACCCTGTCCCTGCTATACTTAAATTCAACATACACACTATTTACATGGAGGGCTTCTGCTCTGACACAGGCATGATATGAGATTAGGCAGCTTGTCCTCTGCCAGTGGATATGTAAAACCTGGTGATAATGTGTGGCTGTCAGCTAGTGCGTTGTTAAACTAGCCGGCAGACACACGCAATTAATCGTGCAGATTGTGGCAGATGGGTAATAGAATAATTACTAGTTAAACCCCTCAGCCAGGTGGGTTGTTTGGAGGAGAGAACGGAGCGAGAGAACAGAGCGAGAGAGGAGTTTAAAAAAAGTGAAATAAACATAGGATCAGTGAAAGCAATCTACCCAGTCTGACCTGTGTTTTTGCGTTTGTGATGTTTTATTTAAACTTTTATTTTCGCTCTGTGAGCAAACGTTTTTTTTGTTAAACCTTTTATTTTCTTTTTGTTTAAATAAATGGCGCAAGCACCGTTCCTGCAGTGTCTGAGTCCTTCTTGCATATGGCCTGATGTCACCACTCTGCCAAGCCTGTCACAGGTGCAGAAAGACGGGCCAGTGTAAAACTGTACTACATTCTTTTGATTAGAGTTAGGGATCGAATTCCCGTCACTGAAAAGCTGGGTCGTCTTTCTACACCTATGCTGAATTCCAAATTTGAAATCTGTGCAAATTCTTTAGTTTTTTACTATAACTACTCCCAACAACAACAGTGGCAAGTATTTTTCCCTTGTACTTTTTTTTTTTTTTTTTTTATCATTGCAGCATTTATATTCTGAAATTCTGTACCCTAGAGTTACGATATGTAAATGGCTGTATCACATGTCAATTTCATATTTAATGAGAAACTCATATGATGCTGCCCTGGGCTGCCTAAGAACTAAATATATAGTACTTGATTGCCATATTATGAGAAAACATTCCAGCGACACTAGCAATTTGAGCTTTTCCTTGTAAAAAAGGGTGCTTGATACTTGTTGTTGACAGTCCTGAGTGAATAGTGCTTGGTTAAATATATGATTGAAAAGGTTTTAAAAAATGATTATTCTATTAGCCATGTGTAATTCATGTTATATGGGTACTGATTATATTTACCCAAGTACAAGGAATCAACAAGCACAGTGCTGTGAATGTTGCACCCACCCCATGTTACATCAGATTCTAAAGTCCTCGCAGTCTAGACAGCTCCCCCAAAACATCATCTCACACTTTCAGGGCAATGCAATACTGAGGATCTGTAAGATTTGTGAGGCAATACTTTCCTGCAGAATCATTATTCTCGTTGTGATCCACCACACAGTAGTCCACTAATAAATTACTATTTTGTATTATAGAATTTACAGCAATATGTTGTATTAGCCAGAGCACTTAATTCAAAGAATAATAATTCAACAACTTCTGATACACTAGCCACCTCCTCAAACTAAGCTTTCTTCACAGATGATCTGCTAAATATTGTATATTTCCTCACAGTACAGGATGAATTATTAAGTGTGCTACACATTTTCTAAGCAGTGCTTCTAGGGCTTCATGTTTACTCAACAATCTTTTTATAATCATTCACCATTCTCTGCATATCCAGATTGTGTTCTATGTATAATTGCTTGATGGCATCTTTAATATGCAGAGCATTTCATACAAATAATTGGACAATGCCAGCAGACATGGTCTTGTATCTGACATGGCTGTCACATTAAAACTTCATATACAGGAATAGCATATTGTTCAACACAATGTCAGTGTTCTCATCTACTATTAATGTATGCAATGGAGAATTATGTAATGGCTCTGACTGCAGCAAATATTGAATTTCCCAATTGCGTAAATGTTTAAACAGCATCCATGCAGGCTTTCTGAACTAAGACATATTTTTTTCTGCTTCACAGCTGGCTCCGGTGCCGCTCATTTACTCTTAGACATGTTAATCTTATCAATATGCATTGCAGAAAACTATATTAAGTTTCTGAAACAAACCCACAAAGCAAGGGAATTGGAGTGACAGCAATCTTAACTGAGTTCTACGTAAGCATTGCAGCATAGACAGGGAAAGTTTGGAGTCTTCCTAGGTAACCACATGTGTAATAGATGATCTGCCGCCACTACTGTGGAGTCTACACATAAATCAACAAAATAAATAAAATCAAATAGCAAAATATGTGCGGGCACATTTCTGTGAATATACATTATGTTTGCAGAGTCAAAACATCAAGCTAGCATAGTTTTGAGATCTCTATATCAAGACCCCCCCCCCCCCCCCCCCCCCCAAATTAAATTAACTACACTTTGTAAAATAAAGGTATTTGTAAAGACTTCTCAGTGTGTAAGCTATCTCAGGCAAGCACAGAACTCCGCTTTTTCAGAACAGGTGTGTCTGGCAGATTGATCTTAGGAAACAGCAAGGGAAAATACTGCTTATACTCCAAAGTGAATTACAGTACAATGTATGTATCATAGCTGAATCAAGAAAATCAAAAAATTAGGAGTGCACAGAGAACCCATTATTTGTACCCTTTCTTCGAAATCGTAACCAGCACTCAGACAAATACTCGGCGGGGCTAAAACCAGAACTGTCGTTAAAATGCATTTCTGGCCAATTCTCACCCACAAAGTCCTAATGTGTCATTTTAATACTTGTTGTGAAATAATTTATTATTATTTATTATCAAATTATATGGAATGTCAATGATGGGGTGTTCACAATGTTCACAACTTGTAAGTGGAGACTACTTAGACGAGATTGAAAATCTGTTAGATTTATTGGTATTTATTTGCTGGTTATTTGAGGGATTATTTTGATTGGCATGTGCTTGTGTACAGTAAATAGTAGTTTATAGCAAACATTAAGTATTTTAATTAAAATCTCTATTACGGTATAAGTAACAGTTTAAGCAGTGTTTAAATGTTGTTAATTAATTGTATGTATACTGCCTGGCTGTGTTCTGTGGTCATCTTGATAAAGATGTAAATTGAGCAAGCAGCAGTGACAGAGAATCTGTGTAAAAAAAATGACAGAGAGAGAGACAGAGAGGGATGCCAAGCAGCATCGTTATACAGCCCCATAGATTAATAAAACGACTTATTCATTGATAAAAGTGTTTCATTGTCTTGGATGTCTGTCTGTATAAATTGATTTTTGTAGTTTATATAGGTGTTTGTGGAATTTTAAATGGATATTTTTGCCCTTGATTAATGGTTGTTTAAAATACTACTACTACTACTACTACTACTACTACTACTACTATAATAATAATAATAATAATAATAATAATAATAATAATAATAATGGGAAGATGCTCAAAGACTGTGATATCAATATGTGAAGGTACCATCCAAATAACGTTAGCTTACTTTATGCAGCGGAAGTAGCTAGCTAGCTTCTGTAATGTTAACAGAGCGACTGCAAGAAACTTTAGGGTTCAGGATACAGGCACTTTTTCTGTCGAAGATTTTATTGTATTATTTTAAAAGCAAAACTGTATTCAGCTTCAACTACATCAGGAAAATATTCTTTGTACAGTATTATCTTTGGTGTTTAACTTGGATCTTTTGTTAGGGAAAGTACTACTGTAGTAACAGTGCCAGCTATAGTTTTAAATTGTTACTGTTACATTTCTTTTGTTTCTGAATAAGACTACAGTTAGGCTACAGTACAGTAGCTAGTAGGATGTTAAGTAGCAATCGTATGCAATTGCATAAAAAGCTCCAGTGTAATGACAGATCATTTATGAATAATTAATGCTGCACTTTAAATAGAAATGTGTGATTATTTTGGTGATTTCAGAAAGAAAAATAAATAAAAACATCAAGGTAAATACAGTAACGTCTGAGTTTTATTTCTGCACATTTACTATGGAAATAGCGCTAAATATCCACACCATGGGCAATTTACATAACTTGTTTAATTCGAATTTTGCACATCTTAAACTATTTGTATGGTCCCCAGAGATTTGAATTAAGCAGTGTTCACTGTACATATATTCAGCTCTTAGTGAAGTGGTTAGTTGTATAAGAAAAGATGCATTCTGCCTCACAACTGAAGAATAACCCACA